>NC_064640.1:691012194-691315224 GCF_023864345.2 Schistocerca serialis cubense | reverse complement strand
TGAAAATTACAACGTTAACCACAGGAATAACCGCAGAAGAAAATGTTCCAGACTACATGGCAGATATAGCCCTCATCACGGAAGGTGTTCTGAACAGTGAAAGGAAGTCAGTAATGTGAAGTTGGAGGCTTAGAAAAAGGAAATATAATGAAAATTACTACGTCAATAACATGAATAGCAGAGGAAGAAAATGTTTTGGTTTGTATAAGAGATTTTGGAGAGTGAAAGGAGGAATTCAGCTGCATATTGGAGTGAAAAAAGTAAACAAACCAAATAAATAAAATGATTTTAGTAACAAGAATAACACAATAAGAAAACTCTTCGTCTTAAGTGGTGTATAAAATAGAGGCCAAAGAGACGATTATTCAGAGTGAACGGAAGGCTATAAGTGGAGTTTGGACAACTGAGAAAGGAAGGAAAACAATGAAGATGACGTCGATAACCACCGTAGCAGCAGAAGAAGGAAGTTTTTTGGTTTACATGGAAGATATAACCACAGGTAGCAAGTTCATTTGTAGTGTGAAAGAATAACTAAAGGGGAAGTTGGAGACCTAAAAAGAAAGCGAAAATAATAAATTCCACGATGTTAGCAGCAAGAATAACAGCAGGAGAAAGTGTTTTGAATTAGGTTGTTAAAAAACCTAGAGTCAAAGGTGACGATTATGGGGCGTAAAGGAGGACTTTAAGGGAATTTAGGAGGCCTCAAAAAGCAAGCAAACGCAGTGCATACAACGATGTTAGTAACAAGAATAACAGAAGAAGAAAATTTTCTAAGTGATGTTTAAAAAATCAAATAGACGATGTTGGAGAACGAGAGGAAGGCTATAACAGGAGGTCGGAGGCCTGAAAAAGGAAGGAAACGCAGTACATATAACGATGTTAGTAACAAAAATAAACAAGAAGATTATGTTTTGTTTTAAGTGAAGATTAAACCTAACGGCAAAGAGACGATGTTGGAGAGTGAAAGGAAGGCTATAAGGGGAGGTTGGAGGCCTAAAAAAAGAAGGTAAACGCTGTGCATATAACGATGTTAGTAACAAGAATAACACAAGAAGAAAATGTTTTATTTAAGTGATGTTCAAACCTAACGCCAAAGAGACAATGTCGGAGAGTGAAAGAAATGCTATAAGTGGATGTTGGAGCCGTAAAATAAAGGAAAAAACTATGAAAATGACGAAATTATTCAGACGAATAGCTGAAGAATAAATCGTTCTATTTTTCGTGGCCTACATATTCAACATCACGGATGGAAAATTAGGAAAGTTATAGAACGCTCATAAGGGGAGGTTGGGTGCCTAACATGAGATGGAAAAAGTTGTTGAAATGACGATGTTTACCAGAAAAAAAGCAAAAGAAGAATATGTTTTACTTTATATATTAACTATAGCCAACAACTAGGTAGGTGACTTTGGAGACAAAGAGGAAGGCTATAAGGGAAGTTTGGAGGCATAAAATAAGGAATAACCAATGAAACTGGCATCGTTAGACGTATGAATAGGAGAGGAAGAAAATATTTTACTTTACATGGTGGATACAGCCAACAAGAAGGAAGACAATTTTGGAAATTGAATGGAGAGCTATAAGAATTTTCTAGATGCTTAAAAAAGGAAACAGATGTAATGGACAACACAGTTTTAATAACTAGAATAACGGAAGAGGAAAACATTTGGTTTATGTTGTGGGTAAAGCTAACACCGAAGTAGGCGATTGTGGAGTGTGAAAGGAAGGCTGTAAGGGGTGGTTGGAGGCCTATAGAAAGAAGTAAATGCAATATATACAAAGATGTTAGTAACAAGAATGACAAATAAGGTAAATGTTTTGTGTTAGGTGATGTTCAAACCTAACACCAAAGGTACAATGTAGGAGAGGGCGAGGAAGATTATAAGTGAAGGTTGGAAGCCTAAAGAAGGAAGCAAACGCAGTACATACAACGATGTTAGTAACAAGAATAAAAGAAAAAGAAAATGTTTTGTTTTAAGTGATGTTTAAAACAAATGCAAAAGATACGATTTTGGAGAGTGAAGGGAAGGCTATAAGGGGAGATTGGAGGCTTAAAAAAGGAAGCAAATGCAATACATACAACGAAGTTAGCAACAAGAATAACAGAAGAAGAAAATGTTCTAAGTGATATTTAAAACTGACGTGAAATAGGCGATATTGGAGAATGAAAGGAAGGCTATAAGGGGAGGTTGGAGGCCTAAAGAAGGAAGCAAATGCAATAAATACAACGATGTTAGCAACGAGAATAACAGAAGAAGAAAATGTTCTAAGTGATGTTTAAAACTAACGTCAAATAGGCGATGTTGGAGAATGAAAGGAAAGCTATAACAGGAGGTCGGAGGCCTGAAAGAGGAAGCAAACGCAACACATACAGCGATGTTAGTAACAAGAATAACACAAGAAGAAAATGTTTTGTTTTAAGTGAAGATTAAACGTAACGTCAAAGAGACGATGTTGGAGAGTGAAAGGAAGGCTATAAGGGGAGGTTGGAGGCCTAAAAAAAGAATACAAACGCAGCGCATACAACGACGTTAGTAACAAGAATAACAGAAGAATAAAATGTTTTGATTAAGTGATGTTTAAACCTAACGCCAAAGAGACGATGTCGGAGAGTGAAAGGAAGGCTATAAGACGATGTTGGAGCCGTAAAATAAAGCAAAAATATGAAAATGACGAAGTTAATCAGACGAATAGCTGAAGAAGAAAACGTTCTATTTTTCGTGGCCTACATATTCAACATCACGGATGGAAAATTAGGAAAGTTATAGAACGCTCATAAGGGGAGGTTGGGTGCCTAACATGAGATGGAAAAAGTTGTTGAAATGACGACGTTTACCAGAAAAAAAGCAAAAGAAGAATATGTTTTACTTTATATATTAACTATAGCCAACAACTAGGTAGGTGACTTTGGAGACAAAGAGGAAGGCTATAAAGGAAGTTTGGAGGCATAAAATAAGGAATAACCAATGAAACGGGCATCGTTAGACGTATGAATAGGAGAGGAAGAAAATATTTTACTTTACATGGTGGATACAGCCAACAAGAAGGGAGACAATTTTGGAAATTGAATGGAGAGCTATAAGAATTTTCTAGATGCTTAAAAAAGGAAACAGATGTAATGGACAACACAGTTTTAATAACTAGAATAACGGAAGAGGAAAACATTTGGTTTATGTTGTGGGTAAAGCTAACACCGAAGTAGGCGATTGTGGAGTGTGAAAGGAAGGCTGTAAGGGATGGTTGGAGGCCTATAGAAGGAAGCAAATGCAATATATACAAAGATGTTAGTAACAAGAATGACAAATAAGGTAAATGTTTTGTGTTAGGTGTTGTTCAAACCTAACACCAAAGGTACAATGTAGGAGAGGGCGAGGAAGATTATAAGTGAAGGTTGGAAGCCTAAAAAAGGAAGCAAACGCAGTACATAAAACGATGTTAGTAACAAGAATAAAAGAAAAAGAAAATGTTTTGTTTTAAGTGATGTTTAAAACAAATGCAAAAGATACGATTTTGGAGAGTGAAGGGAAGGCTATAAGGGGAGATTGGAGGCTTAAAAAAGGAAGCAAATGCAATACATACAACGAAGTTAGCAACAAGAATAACAGAAGAAGAAAATGTTCTAAGTGATATTTAAAACTGATGTCAAATAGGCGATGTTGGAGAATGAAAGGAAGGCTATAAGGGGAGGTTGGAGGCCTAAAGAAGGAAGCAAATGCAATAAATACAACGATGTTAGCAAGGAGAATAACAGAAGAAGAAAATGTTCTAAGTGATGTTTAAAACTAACGTCAAACAGGCGATGTTGGAGAATGAAAGGAAAGCTATAACAGGAGGTCGGAGGCCTGAAAAAGGAAGCAAACGCAGCACATACAGCGATGTTAGTAATAAGAATAACACAAGAAGAAAATGTTTTGTTTTAAGTGAAGATTAAACGTAACGTCAAAGAGACGATGTTGGAGAGTGAAAGGAAGGCTATAAGGGGAGGTTGGAGGCCTAAAAAAAGAAGGCAAACGCAGCGCATACAACGACGTTAGTAACAAGAATAGCAGAAGAATGAAATGTTTTGTTTAAGTGATGTTTAAACCTAACGCCAAAGAGACGATGTCGGAGAGTGAAAGGAAGGCTATAAGACGATGTTGGAGCCGTAAAATAAAGCAAAAATATGAAAATGACGAAGTTAATCAGAAGAATAGCTGAAGAAGAAAACGTTCTATTTTTCGTGGCCTACATATTCAACATCACAAATGGAAAATTAGGAAACTTAAAGGACGCTCATAAGGGGAGGTTGGGTGCCTAACATGAGAAGGAAAAAGCTGTTGAAATGACGACGTTTACCAGAAAAAAAGCAAAAGAAGAATATGTTATGATTTATGTATTAACTATAGCCAACAACTAGGTAGGTGACTTTGTAGACAAAGTGGAAGGCTATAAGGGAAGTTTGGAGGCATAAAATAAGGAATAACCAATGAAACGGTCATCGTTAGACGTATGAATATGGGAGGAAGAAATTATTTTACTTTCCATAGCGGATACAGCCAACAAGAAGGAAGACAATTTTGGAAATTGAATGGAGAGCTATATGAATTTTCTAGATGCCTAAAAAAGGAAACAAATGTAATGAACAACACAGTTTTAATAACTAGAATAACGGAAGGGGTAAACATTTGGTTTATGTTGTGGGTAAAGCTAACGCCGAAGTAGGCGATTGTGGAGTGTGAAAGGAATGCTGTAAGGGATGGTTGGAGGCCTTAAAAAATAAAAATTAAATGAAATTGAAGACGTGAATTATAAGAAAAGGCGAAAAAGAAAAAGCTTTATTTTAAATGGCATATATAACTAACATTATATAACGGGATTTTATGTAGTGAAAGGAACTCTGTGAGAAAGAAGAGGATGCCATGAAAATGAAGTTGTTACTGAGACTATTATAAGAAGAGGAACATGTTTCGTTTTAGATGGCAGATATAGCCAGTACCTATGATAGCGTTTTTGGATTGTGAAAGAATGGCTTAATTACTACGTCAGAAACCCTAAAGGGAGAAAAGAAAATGAAAACCCAAAGGGATCAAATGACATAATGTGTGGTTCTTGCTGCTGCGCGGTGTTTATAGCTAATGCGCCATAAAGTATTATAGCAGCCTACCTCAGATAAAATGCACAGTCTCACTGGGGACACTAATTAGCATTTAACGAAATATGACAATTAAAAAAATTAAATTTTTTAAAAATATCTTCACATTAGGTGTAAGAACTTTGATTCTCAGAGAACAGTGATAACCCAAGATCACTTGTAACAATCTCTACAACGGCTGTATTTGGTACAAGAATAAATGTGTTCAAAGTATAATAATCATTTCAACATTTATGTGCCACTTTCATTTCTTGCTAACTTTTACATAGTTTACACTTTAACCGAGTTTAGCGTTAACTGTTTGCCTTTTACATAGACAGAGACCCAAGGATTATCTGGCGGTTTAGTATTATAGCTAAGTTAACATAAAATCTTGAAATATTCTTTTTCTCGGAAAGCATACTTACTACAGTTCGCCTTAATCCTACGAAAAATCCAAACTATTTAGCGAATATTCACAATCCTGCAGCTCAGTATCTGTATTACGATCATATAATGCTGCTAGGACTGCTCCTAGATCGTGTAATCTTAATGTACGACAGTTTCAAGTCTTCCTTTCGCTGTGACAGCGCATATCTCTCTTGAATCGAGTCCAAGTACTGCTAATATCTGCAAAAGTGATTGAACATTATCACCAGATTCAATGATGAGAAAGTTTTATTTCTGAGTGTGATATGGGAAACGTATACTAGCTATATTTGCGGTAAAGTTTCTGCATGATAACCGATCATAAAATTGAAAAAGGGATATTGCTGTTTTCCTGACGGAGAAAAACATTGGAGATACGATCTTTCAGTACAAAACTAACAACAGAATATAACAGTCTGTGTCATGGTATACAACAGAAATTTCCCGAGCTTACCGATACGCCCAAAGTAGAATGCCAAAGATAGTGGTGATCCTAAGTAGTGTTTTCCTCCTCACTGGTCGATCCTTTGACGCACACCCGTCTGACAAGAGCGACTTTTCTATTCGCTGGCAGCCTAGCTAGTTATAGCGTTGAAGAGGGCTTAATGATGTGATCCTTACCACATGCAACGAATTCGTAGCAAGGAGCAACGCGTAGCATTGCCACTTTTTTAGCTTTCTATGCGATATGTTTCTTATATTCAAAAAGTTTCTCTTTAATGAATTGGAACACTAAGACACTAGGAATGTTTGTAAGTAATGATGCTGTAGAACATAACCAGCCGCAAATACTTTTAAAAAGCTTTATTTGAAAGCCACATTTATGGTTAGTTGTGTTCGTCATCAACCATCCTTGACGACAGCAGAGTTCAACAAGATGAAGCATAGTTAACGCAATATACAGTATGTGATCAAAAGTATCCAGACACCTCCTAAAACATACGTTTTTAATATTAGGTACATTGTGCTGCCGCGTATTGCCAGGTACTCCATATCAGCGACCTCAGTAGGCACTAGACATCGTGAGAGGGCAAAATGGGCCGCTCCGTGGAACACACGGACTTCGAATGTGGTCAGGTGATTAGGTGTCACCTGTGTCATACGTCTGTACGCGAGACTTCCACACTCCTAAACATCCCTAGGTCCACTCTTTTCGATGTGATAGTGAAGTGAATACGTGAACGGACACGTACAGCATAAAAGCGTACAGGGCGACCTCATCTGTTGATTGACAGAGGTTCGTAATGTGTAAGAGGCAGACATCTATCCAGACCGTCACACAGGAATTCCACACTGCATCAGGATCCACTGCAAGTACTATGACAGTTGCTGGAGGTGAAAAAACTTGGATTTCATGGTCTAGCGGCTAATAATAAGCTACACATCACGCCAGTAAATGCCAAACGACGCCTCGCTTGGTGTAAGGAGCGTAAACAGTGGACGGTTGAACAGAGGAAAGACTTCGTGTCGAGTGACGAATCACGGTACACAGTGTGGCGATCCGATGGCAGGGTGCGGGTATGGTGAATGCTCGATGAACGTCATCTCCCAGTGTGTGTGGTGCCAAAAGTAAAATTCGGAGGTGGTGGTGTTATCATGTAGTCACATTTTCGTGGAGCAGGCTTGCACCCCTTGTTGGTTTGCGTGACACTACCCCAGCACAGGCCTACATTGATGTTTTAAGCATCTTCTTGCTTCCCACTGATCAACAGCAATTCAGGGATGGCGACTGCATCTTTCAACACGATCGAGCACCTATTCATAATGCATGGCCTGTGGGGGAGTTGTTACACGACAATAACATCTCTGTAATGGACTGGCCTGCACAGATTCCTAGTCTGAATCCTACAGATCACCTTTGAGATGTTTTGGAACGCCGACTTCGTGCCAGGCCTCACAGACCGACATAGATACTTCTCCTCAGTGCAGCACTTCGTTAAGAATGGGCTGCCACTCTCCAAAAAACCTTCCAGCACATGACTGAACGTATGCCTGTGGGAGTGGAAGCTGTCATCAAGGCTAAGAGTGGGCCAACACCATACTGAATTCCAGCATTACCGATGGAGGGTGCCATGAACTTTTAAGTCATTTTTAGCCAGGGGTCCGGATACTTTTGATCATATAGTGTATATAAGTTGTGTTGTGGGTAGCATCAGCGTCTTTGTTGCTTGTGCACCACCACTCCATTTGTGTGGGAAAAGTTTGGTTTTGCATTCAAGGCTTGTTCTTGAGTAAGCCGAACCGCCACTTCTGTATGGAAGGTTTTTGAAGCAACAGCGGGAAATTTGGTCGACTATATTATGAATAGTAATTTGGTCTGTATTTTATACTGCTTATTTCTTGTTTTCCCTTGTGCATTGTGTCAAGTAGTTACATGTATGTTACCTGTGAGTGCAACTGTTCACTAGCGTTGCAGTAATAGAAGATTAGATGAAGGGTCTTCCATGCGATGTGGCAAATAAGTAGTTTCGTCTGACAATTAAGTAAACTGGAGGACTGTTAATATCACTGGTTACCTCTTAGTCTGCTGTCAACATTGCGAAGTCAGAATCTCAAAAGGTGTCACTGACAGTGTGTCCTGCGCTCTAGAGAGTTCTTCTATTACATCATGTTTAATAACATAGTTCGTTGTCCCATCGTTTCAGCAGAAAACCAGTGTGCTCCGCTGGATTTTAAGAAAACTACATGAGAGGAGGTGCGTGCTATTCAGTAACGAGTTTAATGAAAGTTCGTGAGAAATGCGTATTCTATGAAGGATGAGGATTGTGACGCCTACCGTTCGCACGCAACAGTCTTACCAGAAGTGCCATCCAGTGATAAGTATTTATCTCCATGTACGACTCAATTCTCCTGTTGTTCACCTTCAATAATGACCTCGTTGTCGACGGGACGTTAAACAAAAATCATCCTTCCCTCCTTCCTGTTGTCGATAGCGCTCCAACATTGTTGTTTGGTAGCTCAGCACTCACTGATAGTTTAAATCTGTGTATCAGATCAGTATGTGTTAATAACGACGCCCTAACGGTCGGAACCATCTAGCCATGCATCCTCGTCCTGGTAGGTAGTTCCTTAAGTATGTTCAGCATTAGTACTTTTCTGGTTCATTTAGCAAATGCGTTACCGGCCAAAATCAGCAGTCAGAGTTCTCGAGTAGTGTCGCGCGAACTACTTTAATTTTGTTACAATGAATACTCAGCTGGAAATTCTTCTCCCCTTTTCATCGTAGCCTTACGGGTATCAGCCTTAATTGATTTATGTACAACTAAATCTGGTTTGCCGTTCGGGTTTTGAATATTTCCTCACACTAATGCGAGATAAGTACCATGTGGATACTCAGTGCCCGGTTAACGTGTACCTAAGCGAAATGGAAGTATGGGACAAACCACTTTAAACTTATGTAGGTATGAAAGGCAATAAGATCCGTAGACATTGTCTCATTTTCAGAAGAATTATGTTATTGTTAAATCTGAAACAATGTATATATCAACTACGCAGCATATGAAATGCCAAAGAAGAGTTTCAATAGACACGCCTCCTCAAACATGTAAATACTTCGTGACATCGAAGTCGTTAGAGACCAGTTAACTGTTAGGGAATGAGAGGGTGTCGCGGCTGAAGCTTACTGTGGTATTTTATCGGAACAAAGATGTAAATAATAAGATACTGAGGTGAAATAGGTTACTACAAATTAAAACTTGATCAAGAAACTGTGGATGCAAGTAAATATTGATACTGCACAGTAAATAAATAGAAGACGCATCGACAATTTCTGATGTAATCAAGACTACCCATATATGTAATATACGCTCAATAACACAACTAACTGATAGGTCACCTAAAGACAGTAAATGACATCGGACGTTCTATTAGGCATCGCAAATCAGAAGATTACGTTATTAACATGCAACAACAACTGACTTCCAAGAGCGCTGTTGTGATGGTGTCTGATGAGAAACGAGTAACACTTACCCTAAAAATTATAGTTCTAAAAACAGAAAACGTATCCAATAGTTCTAGACACGTCTGTAATATATTACAATACGCATTAAACAAAAATCCTACATAAAATACGGATTTTTGCTGTGAACTCACGAGAAACATTTTATTAAACTGCCCTACTTTAAAACTGCCATTAGCGCACTTTCTGCGAATTACTTCACGTCCACAACGTGCTGCTTCTTTAAGGTATTTGTTTAAATATCTGTTAACTGATGGTACATTTTTTTACTGAAGTTATAAAATGCCGTGACAGCCATATTCTGTGATAAAAGTATTTGATTAGCTATGTAACTATGGTACAGAACAAGGCGCACTAGATGACCGTGAAGTTTCAGAGTCACATTGGCGTTAATTTACAAGTATGTCATTTGCACTTCAGATGACAAATGTTTGTCATTACGAATGGTTTACATGTTATCAACAATAACGATGGTTGGAGGTACTATCATCAACTAATATCTCCACTTCACAAGTGAAAAATGGTGCACTGTGGAAGACAGTGTTTGGTTTATCGGGCCTATGAATAATGTCACCGGAGACTTCCTCTCAGCTGCTGTCCACAGACAGCAACATCGTTAACCTTCGAATCGTGATCTTCAGCGTAATGTCTTATTAGTAAGTGAAATCTTCTTTACACTCAGCTGCAGTTCTTTGTGATCTGTAGTTTCTGTGTGCCACAATTTAATAAACTATAATATATTTTACATTTTTTTCGTATTATCTAACTCTTGGAAAGGATTTTACTATGTAGAAACTACAAGCGCATATAAATACGAGACTGAAGATTGCAGCAGTGGTAATTTCTTTGTTGGTAGTTAAATCGATTAGATAATTATCGGTAAGCAACTTTCACAGGTTCAGAACTTATTTCAGAATGGACAACGGTTTTAAGCGATTTGGACCTGAACTGGAGCTTTCTTTCCACCTCGTAATGGAGTATTTATTTCTGTCATTATTAACTAAGACCTTATATCGTTAGTTCGAAGAGTTCATGAAAACGGGAGTTTCGTGTCGCTTCCTCGAACAGTAAGCAACTTCAGAGGTAGCCATTTTATTTCCGTTGTTTCAACAAAACAAATCTGCAAGCTAAGGATAAAATGATAGATTGTTTGAATACACACGTCAATAAACTGGATCTATTAATCAAAAGGAATATGTTTGCTGATGTATGCCAGAACTGTATGGTAAATATACCTAACTTCTTTCGGGGTCAACCATAAATAGTCTATGACACTCATATTTACTGAAAGAAGATAAGGCTTAAACAAGCAATCAACAGGGTCTTAAGACTCAAGGTGGAAGCTCAGACAACGTCGGGGCACATATCGGCTGATTACCTTCAAAGGATTCATCAGTGTATAGTCCCACATGATGCCAAGGTTGTTTCAACTACGCTGCGGAAGCTTTGCTGTTCTGCCCTTACACATCCTCCATACAGTCCCGGTCCCTCCTCATGCGATTTCCAAATTTTTGGAGCCATGAAGAAAGATATTCGTGGCCGTCGATTTGCTTCGGACGACGCAAACATTTTTCCATCAACGCACTGACCGTCCTGTCTCACGGTGGGATAAACATATTAGCAGTTATGGCGATTACTTTTGAAATAATAAACAGTTGACTTGGTTCATTCCAATAATGTCGTTTCATTTGACTGCCGATATAGATGACGTGGCTCCTCGTCTACATAGCTTTCTCGACAAACTGACCAATGACCGACCAGCACACAAAGCCACCAACAATGGATGCCTAAAGAGGAAAGGAAAAGTTAATGAATATGACGACTTTACGTATAAGGATAACAAAAGACGTATGTGTGATGTATTGCATGGTACATGAAGTGAACGTTACGTAGGGATATTGTCGAGCATTGTTCCCAACGGAGGAAATGTGGCAGGTTAAAATGACTTGTAACGATGTTACTGCTACCTTTCTTCTGTTGGTATCCATGACGCTTTTCATCAGCTTCAGTAAAATTTGACTAACATCTGGACTAACTGTGAACTGCACATCCATTTGTGGCAATGTGCCTTCTTGCTAGCTCCCCACCTGTCACATAATTGTATCTGGGGTATTGATTTTTTGCGGGTACGAGACGCAATGCTCGGCTTCGCAGGCGGTCAATGTATCTTAAGCAATCTTGGAAAGACATTTACCATACCGTTAATCCGGAAGTTAGAGTATCAGCCGAATCATAATAGCAAAGTAAGTTTTATTAAACGGAAAGCAAAAGTTTTGTATTTATATCAAAATAGCTGTTTGTACTCTTTAGATTGTAATGCTGTGTCCGAGATGCAAGAATTAATTTCAACCAAGACTAACGAGTCTGAGTATTTGCTGGAAGAACAGAAAAGGGAACTGGAATCTGTACTAAATGAATTTGTGCAAGTGTTTGATGTTAAGCCTGGCGTTATCAAGAATTATGTATATCACATGGAAGTATACCCCCACCAAACTTACTGTAAGGCAGCTTATTCCATACCGTGGGCCCAGAAGGAGAGGGTGGCCGCGGAAATAAGTAAAATGTTAAATTGGGGCATAATTGAACCCTCGACTTCACCCTACAGTAGTCCGTTAGTTTTTGTGGGTAAGGCTGATGGCAGTTGTAACTGGATTAAAGGTTTACCACATATCTTAGATAATAAGATGGACTATGCAGATGTCATTGAACACGTTCAAGTGGCTTTAAATAAAAAAGCAGAGTTAAGAAAACGTAAATATGATAAGAAGTTATCTAGAGTATGTGTTTATAAAATTTACGATAAGTTCCTGTTGAAGAAGCATGTAAAGTCATCATCTGTCGCCGGCCGGTGTGGCCGTGCGGTTAAAGGCGCTTCAGTCTGGAACCGCGTGACCGCTACGGTCGCAGGTTCGAATCCTGCCTCGGGCATGGCTGTGTGTGATGTCCTTAGGTTAGTTAGGTTTAATTAGTTCTAAGTTCTAGGCGACTGATGACCTCAGAAGTTAAGTCGCATAGTGCTCAGAGCCGTTTGAACCATTTCATCATCTGTAATTAAGATTAACAAAAAGTGGCCACATTTGTACGCGGGTCCATTCCAGATAATCGACATCCCACATGCCGGGAGTTATTTGTTACGAGATGTAAGTGGAGACTATAAAACAGGTGGATTGTATCCGCATAAAGACTTGAAGAAATTTTATGAGTGAGCCTAATTGTGGAATTGAGAAAAGTGAATGACGTTATTTAGTATTAGTACAATAGAACAATATAGCAAATTAAAATGGTGTTTAGAAGCATTTGAAAGTTAGTAGAAATTTTAAAAAACAAGAAATTATTCAACAGTCATGCATGGAGAGTACAATCAGTGCCCGGGTAATCAGGGCAACACGAATGGTCAAGCGCGAATTGCGTACGTGGAAACTAGATTTTCTTCTTGGAAGTAATACGTTGTGCTACGGATATCATAATTTTATAGGAAACACCTCTCTCCCAATTGAGTCACTGAAATGAAGAAAATATGGACCGTGAACTTTTATTTAAAGTGGTTAAGTCAACGAAGATGTCAGATAGGGCAGAAAAAATGTTGCCTCTGATGGAACTGGAAGAAGCCGCAGAAGGATTTACTAAATCAATGCGAAACTGAGATTAGCGAGGAACAAAAGACGACATTCATAATTGGAGGACTATATCTCCGACTTATCAGCAGAAAGTTTAACGCGTTATATAACAGAGCACAGACGAGAAAGATATAAGGTATTTTCGATGGCTTAACTGACCGAAATATGTGTGTAGAATATAATATTTTCTGAACGGAAAATTATAAATTGGTATTACAAATCAAAGGCATATACTTGTGCTACTGGAAGAAGCATTACACCAGAGGAAAGAACGCGATGACGACAGTGTTTAAGCTATATCATTATCAGAGAATTGAATGACAAAATACATGAGTACATAAAATATTTAGATGGAGAATATATTAAATTTCTAGAAACGTCCGCTGAAAGCATATGCCGTTTTCTGGAAAGACAGTGGAGTGTTTCTTTGTGATAAGTCTCCTTGTGTCGGTCGTGTGATATACATGATCTGCGAAGCCTCATAAATACGCCGTAATCAGAGTACGTGCAATTCAAACCTAAACAGGAAGCTATTTTTATCAGTATTTAAGAAGACAAGTTGATGTTGAAATTAGGAGGCTATAAAGTTATTGTCTAAGGAACTGTAACGAACTCTTCATTTTACCCAATGGAAGAAAAGTTTTTGATTTAACAATGATGATGACATCGTTAATTACAAGAATAACAGAAGAAGAAAATATTTTCGTTCCATTTCGGACGAAGCAAACTCCAAGGTAGACTATTCTAAAAATTGAAAGGAAGTCTATAAGGTGAGATTGGAGGCCTTACGGGAAGAAGAAATAAAAATGAAAGTGAAAAGAACAGTTAAACTTTAGCCTTTGATTGGCAAAGGAAAAGCCCTGGTTCTAGCTCCTGTTCAGTATTTAGTTTTAATGTGTTGGGAAAGATCATATCTGTCTACCGCTGTCTAGTATTTATAAAATGTGTTTGCCTTCGTAGAATAACGTGCAGTAGAATATGAGAATGGTACAGTGAACAAGACAAATTTTCTTTAAAATCTCAATATTTAATACCACTGAACCTCATAAAACTACTACTGTGTTAATGACCATTCGAATTCGGAATTCGGTACATTTCTTTTATTGCCAATATTCTTTTCAAAATTAAAAATGCTACTAGATAGTCTCTTACCGGTCATTATTTTGTGCCTTTTCCGATTATTTTGTGCTTTCAACAAGATTAACGTAATCTATCGTCGTATGTTTGTACTGGAACTCATACTTTGTGACGATGTTGTAATGATCGGTTATTACGAATCACATCTTGAAGTCTCCCAAAGGCATAACACACTAATGGCTACTTTTATGGCATGTACAATGTCGAACTACTTATTTAAGACTATTTATTAGGGTTCGAGAATGTCGCTCTTAGCGTAAGATTGTGTCCGGTGCCCAGAGTAATACAGCCACAGCTAGGTACGCTAATTCAAACGACCTCTCTTCTGCAAAAAGCCCACTGCCAGTCTTCTTCTGTCTCGTATGAGAGGTGGCAGTCAAAATTTGGTGCGATCTACAAGAGATATAAGTCACAATTAGGGCAACTAGGGATATTAAGTTAGACGTGGACGATTCCAGATGGGCCAGACAGAATTTGATACCCAGCACACGGAAAATACAAAATTCGAAACTGAGTACCAAGCAAGAAAATAGTTTTCTAAAGTGTATACGAAAACAATTGATTTAAGGATGCATGAAACTTTATCTGCAGCATTGTGTCTTTTATTTATGACGATGTCCTGTCAAAGAAAAGTTTTTATTTCAAGAGTGATGATAGCGAATCTTATTACAAAAAAGAGATAATTGTATTTTCAAAGCTGATGACGTGACGCCAAGGAAGACAATATGGAAATAAAATTGCAACAATAACTCAAGACCAAATTCTTTGATTTAGATGAGGGATGAAGCCAACATCAACAAAGACGATTTTGGAGTGTGGCTTTAAGGGAATGTTGGAGGTCTAAAGAAAGAATGAAAACACAGTAAATTACAAGTCTAACAGAAGCAGACGAAATCTTCTTTCACATGGCGGATGTAGCCAACGCCTGGGAATGTGACGCTGGAGACTGAAAGGAAGGATATAAGGGGAGGATGGAGGCCTAACGAAGGAAAGAATAATAAATATCACCAGGTTAGTGACATGAAGAACAGACAGAGAAAAATGTCTTGTCTTAAATGGCAGATGAAGACAACGCAAAGGAAGGCGGATTTGAAGTGTGAATGGAACGCTGTAAGGGGTTTTTGGAGCCCTTAAAAGAAGAAGAAATGAAAATGAAAACGAAATGGACACACACACTTTTGCCACTGAACTGAGTAAGTCTGTTAAAGCTCCGATATCGGTTGCTAGATTCAATGTATTTAGCAGAGCAGCTTAGCTGTAAGGTCTCATTTTTAATTTTGCCATTTTAATAGGCTGAGAAGATAATCACAATGCTACATTAAGGAACATAATGTTGTTCGCATGTTCAGATATAAAGTTGTGAGCACGAGAAAACTGTGATAGTCTAACTTTAGACACGTGTATAACAATTTATTCATCGACTGTATTTGGAACAGGAAGACTTTCTCTTTAGAGTATGATTATAATCGTCTAAGTAATCATTTGTCAGTCTCATTTCGTGTGAACCACAACATTATTTTGTACCGTAACTTACACTACCACAAATAATTTCATTCTAAACAGGTATCTAGAAATCACGAGACAGTTCCATATTAGGGCAAGATTATCCTTCAGTTTTGAAATGTTTCTTTCTCTCACAAGGTTATATTCAGGCATAAAAGTTCTATATTCCCCTTTTTATGCACTAGCAGAAATGAAAAGTGAATCCATAAAATATTGGTAAGAGCTGTAAGAGAGTCAAAATGCCCAAAAAGACCAAAAACACAATGGAGAACTATAATTTCGCAGGTACTCATGGGATACACTCAAAACTTAAGACAAACGTTTATCAATATTATCTACGAATAGGTTTATGCAAGATAACCTCTGACAAAGTTGAAATAGCGATGTTCTTGTCACATTAATCCACCAAGTTACGAAAGTTGGATATAATATTACGTGATAAGACATTTAAATTTGAATGTTGCAAAATAAAAGCAAGACGATATTGGGGTAAAGACAAAAATAATCCTGCTGAAACCACCATACGTATTATACAGAGTACAAGAAACAGCTGTAGTGAATAAACGCAAGCTCTATAATAAAAAAATTAAGTTATGTTTATCCGTGTGAAGGATAAGAATGTAATAGTATATGTATGATGAATAACTAAAATCAGAAATGCCGACAAAATTGTTACGATGCTGGGCTGGACCAGTAGTCAGGATGCTATTCAAGGATGATGGGGAAAGCGCGGGGAGAGAGGCATCAGTTCCTCGGTGGTCATAGAATCAGGAATGCAGCGACAGTTCATTGTACACAACGCCATATTATGCAAACCTCGAGCAGCATTTTGCAGTTCCAGTCACGTAATGGAACGAAGTGTTAAAACAGGTTCATTATAACGTGATATGTGGCCATAGACACCACAGGACCACAAAATGGCGAGTGGACAAGCATTTCTGTCGGTGTACACGAGAACAGGATATTGATCAACATCGGAGAAACTGTATAGCATGTGTCCAACAGGCTGAATTGAGCCATCAACACATTCTCCTGCGAGGGTTACCAGAGGCTAGTAACCCATCTGAACTAATCCGTGAAGATACCTATGGTCCTTTTCCACAAACACCGACAGGGAAGCACTATGTACTCATAGTTAAAGATAATATTTCATACTACTTGGGATTGAACGCTATCCCAAATCAGCAAGTCGACACAGAGGCAGAGCCAGAGGTGAACATTTGGTTATTAAAATTTGCTGCTCCAGATATGTGAATTACAGATGAGGGCACCAGTTTTGTGTCAGAGTTAATGAAACAAATGAGTAATCTGTTATGGATTAATAAGGTAAAGACGAGTGCATTACATCTGCAGGTGAATGCAAGAATGGAGCCTCTGCATTGGCCAATAGGATAATACTACGCCACTATGTGAATAACCTTCGAACGATTGGATACTCTGTTGGCGTACGTTGTATAATTCTAAGATTCATCGAGCTACATACAAGCCTATTACAAAACAAAGTAGTATATGGCTGGATGCAGAGACTCCAGCAGCCTGCGTCAATGTGACGCCAGCATACTTCCTTGTGTAATAATGAGGCAGACAATGCTGCTGAGGGTAAAGACACACCATTGAGACACTGCCTGCAGCTGCGAACAAGTTCTTTCTAAATAGAGCATAAAGTTTAATTTGGCTACATTTCTGATTCCACAACGGCAGAAGAACTGGTTCTTCGCAGCCCATGCTCTTCCCACCATCCTGGAACAGCTTCCTGACTATCGGACCATCGTGGCACTGTAACAGCTGGTGCCAGAAGTGTGCCAGCCCATAGCACCTAATACAGAAGTGGAGTATAAATGTTTGCCTGGAGTGAAGTATATAGCGTCCAATGAGTCTTCATTTATTTATCCTTGAGGACCAGAACAATGGTTGCATTCTGTAAATATAAGTACTGTAATGAAATAAACATAAACAGTATGACAAATATATGTTCTGCAGTGGTGTCTCTTTCTATGATCTTCCTCGCTAAGCAGTGAGCATGTTCCAGTCAATAAATGTGAAATTGTGTTTTAGACTACATTAAGAAATGGTTTAGCAATTTTAGAATGTTTTTAAGTATTAACTAATTTTTCTGTTGCTGGTCATATTTGCAAACAAAAAGCACATATTGTGGGTGTTCTACAGCACAAACGTATCTAGTTAGCCAGTTTCACCACAAATGTTCATTATAAGAATTATAAAAAATGCTGTGCCTGAAACACTTCGTTTATATTCCGAATCTCCCATGACAAGCCGCAGGTCCCTGTTATGCTGTCCTGCCACGCTGGAAGACCTGAATTTGGCGCCGTGTTCAAAAGTATTCGATTATTTATGAAAAATGCGAAGTATACAGGCAATACTGGATTAACTTCGCACTAGTGATCGACTTTACAAATTAAGCAGCACTTGCCGACAAGTGTGGTTCGATTATTGAACCACACTTAGTCTAAGGCACAACAGAACCTCTGAATATTGTCACATCACTCTCTCTCTCTGACACACACACACACACACACACACACACACACACACACACACACACACACACACACACAATGTTCATGTTACATATGACATTGTTATTTCCATGTCTAAAATATCTGTCAAAACTGATGCCTAAAACGTGTCTGTGGACTATCAACTAAGGGTCACAATGTTTTTCCCATGTCTAAATTGTGTGCAATATTTATAGAATACATAAAGATATTGGCTTTTTCGTCCTAGATATATTCGAGGCAATGTTGCTGGTAGCACAGACATCGAGCTTTCATCTCGCAATGTTTTTAGAAGTTTTTCAGTTACCCTTACCAAGCATCATTTTCGGGGGAAGAAAATAATTCCTCACGTTATACACTAGAAAAGTATAATGGACTTAAGTGACTGGCTGATAAGGATTTTTTAATTAATTTTTCGATCTTGGCATCTAGCTGCATTATGTTACACTGTTCTTCAATAGACCGACTTCACATTTTCCGACGCTTTAGCGTAACAAACCACACTAAAAATGGTATACTTTTTGATGAGATATTTAATATATTGTATCACCTCAGATACATATTTTCGCAACATGTAAAGCAAACTTCGTGATGCACGAAATACGAAATGTTACCCTAACACAACATGGCCAACGACAATGATGGTACAAGCTTCCACAAAGACAGAAATGTTCTGTAATCCGAGAATACGATCTTTGCACCAAAATAAAATTATTTATCAAAATATGTAAGATTTCAAGTACACAACAAATGTGGCACAACTCTCAGAATTTAAAGTGCGCTTATCATTGAGAATAAGTTGACTTTTGTACCAGAGTAAACAATGTTATTTCCACATCTAAACTGTATGTATTATTTGCCACAAACTTGTCTTAGTTCAGCTAAAATAGACATCAAAGTCAAACAGACATTATGGTGAACCCCCATGCTGGGGTATTAATTTGTATTACAGTACAAAAAGTTTGTCGTTTTCTATTGATAATGTTACATTATATTGTCACTCAGTGGAATGTGCGTGAAATTTTCATGAAATAGTACACTGAACATCAGTAATAAACGTTTCATAGGTAAAAAACAAAGTTTTCTATGCTTTCAACTATCGACTTTCAACTACTTCTCAGAACGTTATAGCAACTTCTTGTTTGCGTGTTAACTTTATCTTGTTGTACAAAACGCTAATCGTCTGTTGATAATTGTACCTTATGCTATCGCCCAGTGGATACTACATGACTCTTTGCCCCATACATCACCATTTTACAGAAAAAATGTGGGAAATTGCCCCTTAAATCTCCATGTGACGGCAAAATTGTAAGAAATTACTTCATACACCACGAATGCATAATGGGTAGCATTTTGGGACAACGATGTTCAGTTGACTTTGAGACTGCAATTATGCCAGATCCATTAGGAGCAATGATGGTCAGTTGACAAGTTGACTACTATTACCCCAGATACAATTGGATAGGGCAATGATAATCAATGGGCATGGTGATTGCCTTTACACCCAATATGCCATTATCTCAACTCAGAAAAATATGAGATGCTTGCAGACTGTGCAAATGTGTAGCTGCAGGCATCAGCAAGTATAATCATGACGTCATTTCGTTTATACCTCCTAAATTTAAAACAAGTCTCGACTCATGTGAGAGTCTAAGCGCACATACAAATCTGAGCTCAATCCTCACTGATAGCACACATATGTCGTGAGGAGGCAGGGAAAAGTGTGTGAGGGGGCTCTCTTGCTTACAATGTAAGGGATATTGAGGTAGTATGTGTATGTATTCTTAGTCAGCAAGTTCTCAGACGAGTTGAGACTTGTACTAAACTAAGAATGCATATTGGAGATAACATCCTCATTACACTTGCTGATGTCTAAACATGCACAGTGTTAGGTTGTGGCAGTTGTCCCACTAGCTGGCTGTCATTGCCCCAGTGCTATCGGGGTTATCACAGTCAGCAATTGTCAACTTACCGTCATTGCCCCACGACAATATCCACCATGTGCTTATGACATATGGGGCAATTTGTTACAATTTTGCTGTAACATGAAAATGGTTATGGTTATTCGTTACGGTTTTGCTGTAAAATAGTGGTGCATGGAGTGAAGTGTTATGTAGTCTCCACTGTGTTGTAGCAGAAGCTAACATTATCACCACAAGATGACAAATATTTTGTACTGCAAGATAAAGAGAGTAGTATGAGAATCACTGTAATGTTTGGTTGAGTTTGATATTGATTTTACAGAACTAAGACAAAATTTGACGATTAATACAGACAGTTTAAACATGGAAATAACACTGTATATTCTTTCACAAAGATCAAACTATTCTCATCATTATGTGCACTTTAAGTTGCACACGTGTGTTTTGCAACATTACACATATAATTTTTCTCTATTTTGATAAGTTATAGAAACAATCAAAACAATCATTGTTTTCTTTAGTGTGTGGTACAAAGACAGAACTAAACTCAACAAGAGGGGCTACTTACCCTGTAAGTTTTTCAATAGTGCCACTATGAGAATGGTGAACAATTTTTTCTATTGTATATCAATTAAGCTATGACGGTAGTGCCACATGTGTTTTGAACTCAGAATCATAATATTTCTGATGAATGATTTTAGTTTGGTGCAAAGATCGAATTTTCGACATATACAAAATACCTTTTTCTGCGGAAGGTAGTTCCATCGTTATCTTTGGTCAGGTCGTACTGCTTTCAATAAAATTCTTCAAAATATGTGACCGCATTGTTAATATGTAAGATTTTCTGACGTTTTAGCCACTGTTGCACAAGGCCTTCCTCGGGGTGTTTTGGTAACTTCTGAACGAGAAAAATTTTAGTTCTTAAATACTAGTAGAAGAACCTGTACTTCTCTTCTCTATTCATGTTGGCAGATGTCTTTGCTATTTCTATCACATCTCTAATTTTACTCTTCAAGGTAAGTATACTTTTCTCCAGTCCACAGGCTTCTCGGAATATCTGTTCGCTGCACTTATCCTTGCTTTCTGCCATCACTGACTTGTTGTGTTGTCCTTGTATATTACACATTAAGAAATTCGAGTGCTAGTCAGTCGGACCATCTGGCCCACATACAATGGTGCACAACTTAGGCCGATTTCATAGACTTCTGCAGTATGTAGCTTGTCAATTACATCTTTTGCTGAGCCAAGTTCTTTTACTTTGTTGCTGCTCCAGAAAAGTGATTTGATACCTGCCCGGGGGAGAATTTTGACCACACACTCAGTGACCCCTGGCACATTTGGTAATAGCGTGGTGTTTTGTGCTTTCTTCTGTTCTTCCCTACTGCCTTCATCCTTTGTCGCCATAGTTTTGTTTGTCATTTTCATCACATAACCTCTGGTTCCAAACATGGGCCTGAGGACATCTATTTCCACCAATGACAAGAGATAAAGCAAACAGCAATAAAGGACATCTAACATCCTCCTACTCATCCTTAGTATCCTGTAAGATTAAGAAAACAGCTTCTTCCACAAGTGTACAAGAACTAAATTTCTTCTAATTGAGTAATCACCCTGAGGAAGGTCATTTGCAACAGTGGAGAAAACTTTGGAGAATATTACATACAGACAATTTGGTCACACACTCTGAATAATTTTATTTACAGTGACAAAGGCCAAAGGAGCCGCTGCTTACATGTTGTGTCGTATTTATAGTTCATATTTTGTTCTTTCTGATGTTCTCCTTGCGTCTTACGAAACTATGTACGTTAAGTAATACAACACATTAAACATTTCGTCACCATTTTTGTATGGATTGTTGTGGTGTCGTGTCCGAAAATGTGACGTCAGTGTATATAGAACACCAATGGAACGTAACTACGGTTGGTCTCAAAATTAAAATACCCATTTTAGCCAGCCAGTAATATTTTTCAAGTGTAGAACATGACGCATTACCTTGAATTCCCACTAAAATAGTGCCTGTTGGAGTGTAACATTACTGAAAAAAATATCTCAAAACCCAGGTAATGAAAATTCTGTCTATGTACCACCAGTGACATCGTCTCAAGTAAGTCTAAAATCGAATCACCAATACCTTTACATATTGTGATTCACATTACAGACAATTTAGACATAGAAACAGCATTATAGCGCTTAATACGAGTGCGCAAGCAATGGTTTAGGCTTAAATTTCGACGGATATTTTGTATGACGTTGTGTTACATGACATAAACCTTTTTCGTGTGTGTGTGTGTGTGTGTGTGTGTGTGTGTGTGTGTGTGTGTGTATGTGTGTGTGTGTGTGTGTGTGTGTGTGTGTTTGTGCGTGTGTGTGTGTGCGCTTGCATATACTTTTGATGAGTCAGTTTTTTATTTGAGGCTCCGTTGTGCCTTACACCGGGTGTGGTAAATGCTCCAACTACGCTCGCTGACAAGCGCTGCTTAACATGTAAGCTAGATGACTACTGCGAAGTTACACCAATACTGTCAATATCTCTAGGTGTCTTTAATAAATAATCGAATTATTTTAAATGGGGAAAAGTTCAAATCGTTTGGCATGGCAAGGGGGTATGGAAGTTTCAAAATACAAACAGATTATGCCAGGATTGGTATAGCCATTCTGCTGTAACACTGTAACTGACTTTCGTCTCCGAAGAGGTACAGGACTGGAGAAAAATTTTAATACAACTATTTCTGTGACTCACTCCACGAATAATAAATTCTTCAAAGTTCTTAAACCCCACTGAATCTTCTTCCACAACACTAGTCAATTGTATTTTGATTATGAACTTTAAGCCGAAAATAAAGTAAATAAACCAATTACTACTATATAACACACACACATTTTCGTGCATTTCATCTATAAACATGTTTTCAAGATTTAATTACCGACTGATTATGCTGTGTAGTTAGACATGAACCATCAAGTTTTAAAGTACAGTGAGTGAACGGACATGTTAATGCTTGTGACCCCTACTGCTAGCCCTGTCAGACACATCTTGGCCTCCATGTTGGGCGACCAACTGTAGGCTGCTGTCTTTATTTTTATTTTTTATTTTTTTTTGAAATTTGGAGATTTGTGGTAAGGTCTTATGGGACCGAACTGCTAAGGTCATCGGTCCCTAAGCTTAAACACTACTTCATGTAACTTAAACTAACTTACGCTAAGGACGACACACACTCCCATGCCGGAGGAAGGACTCGAACCTCCGACGGAGGATGCCGCGCGAACCGTGACAAGACGCGTTGTGCAGCGCGGCTAGGCGGCTATTGAGCGATAATGTATCAGGAAGGCTGTCCAACACTTTTGGTGCTCATCGATGCATGCTAAAATGCGCCGCCACACTCTTTAAGGCTAAACGGTGCTAAACACTGCTAGACACGTTTCATTAAGTTAGCAGTCCAAAACAGTTTTTATTTAGAGGTGGGCGAAAAAAATTACATAAACAAGTAGGATATCCAAGTCATTCATCATAGAATATTTCCATATGTCGAGATTTGTATATCTATATTCCTACATAAAACTGTGGTACTGATTATTTCTCTCCCATCATATCTCAAGTGAGACAAATTACCACCTGAAACGACTACATATCTCTTCGTATCTTACATTCTTCGTTAGTTTGACTCGTAAAAAACTGACCATTTCCGACCTTCGTTGTAGTTAAGTATTTGTTCACTTCCTGTAACAACTATAAAGTTTAAAAAATAAGTGCCTAATTACCTACAAATTTGCAGGTACTACCTACACATATAAGTTACCTGTGAAGACAGTTTGGCAGCAGTGTTATCCCGATGACTTGCAGCAGCTGCAATGAGCAGCTGAAGTTAGCAGGCTTCATGTCCCATGACGCCTAGATGTTGAAGTCACGTTAAGTAAGGGGAACATCGTGATTCGTGATGAGAGTCACTGAATCAGTCCCTACTCGGTGTACGTTCCCCATATCTTGTTAAATTACCAGGAACAGAACGGACTTTCAGTTTTAAGCTGATCAAAAGATTTTATTAGTATGCACTAAATTCGATTTTCATTCAGTCTTCTGTGGCTCTTGGTAACACCGACAAAGTAAGAACATATGGAATTACTTAAGAACAGGGGTGCTTACTACAGAAAATGTCCGACACTTGCTGCTCGGATTCCCACGACAGCAAATACGAAAATTTCGAAATTACCTCAGATACTTCGTAAGGTTGTCAAACACTCTTGAAAAGAAAGATGTCACATAGCAGGATCACAGGCAGGGGTAAACAATGATACACAAATATCTGGACCAAATATTCCACGAACTATTGAATGATCCACACTTTTGTATTCATTTGATCAGTAATCTTTCGGTAGCAAGCGAAATTTATTATGTTCTCCGATTAAGATGTAGTATTCATTACATGTAAGACAAGAAAGTAATTCAAAATATCAAGAATTATCAGGTACACATCTCCATGTATTATTTATTAACGTGAGAATTATTATGTATAGATAACTACGAAACTCGCGAAATGCGTTTCCAGTTACTGCTTGGTTCCAAACTAGAATCATGAAGAATAGTGCATATTTAGCAATTGAAATGTGGAGTGCAGCGAAAGCGTGTACCTGACTTACATGGACTTCAGAATATGTAACAGGTGCACTCTTTCAGCTGCTCTCCCTGAAGTGCAACATGAGATTTATCACTCCTCTGCTGTACATGTAGATAAATGACGAGCTCTTACTCTCCTGATGATAATGTGAACCTGTACGTGTCCTCAAGTACTGTGTTCATTGTTTGCAATGTGTCATTAGGTGGTAAGCTTTTGCGTTTATCGTGAAGAATTTGTACGTGGAGCTCCACTGGATCTGTGATTATCTGATGTCTTATTTTCGCTACCTGATGCCTTTCTCCAGAGTTTTCTATTATTTTAAGAGATTTAGGTCTGCAATGAGTGAAGTCGATTGCAGTGTCAGTAGAGAAGGAACCGCAGATCGCATGTCACACGAAAGTGCAAGAATTCCGTCGTATCCATAATGGATACACGATAAATCGATGTTTAAGAAACTATTAGAACGTGAAATTTGGTTGACCAAACTGGTGTGTTCGTGACTACATTTGGTAGCAAAGATGTAGTAAATTATAACGTAGTGCCCGATGAGGCAGTTTTACTGCTTACACAGCGAAAATATAGTAAGCCATAAACTAACTTCCTTTCATCATTTTGTGGGGGTTGTCAGCGACAGAAAGTTTCGTAAGGGTTTGAAATTACGTGCAAAATTTGTTGCAAATCACTAAGTGCTCTCATTCGCAAATACTGGATGAATAAAATCTGGGAATTCTTGTGGAGTGAGCTACACTTGTTTTTCAACCTCCACACCGCGCCTTTTATAGGTATGTGGATGATATTTACACACGATTCTTTCCAGACAGGTTGTGATACCTGTACTTAGCTTGGTTGAAATCGGTTCAATGGTTTAGGACAAGGAGTGGAACATATATGTAAATAAATATAAATATTTTTATAATATGTATGGATAATGGAAGAATAAACAAACCATCTACTTTTCGCTGCTATTCTGTAGCGTGTGGCACATCCTGAAATTTATGGAGTCTGAGATATATGAACTAACTTGAAGTGAAGCTAATTCGTCATCTTCATCTGAAATCAATGTATATTTAATTAATCGTCTACTGATTTTGGATAACTCAAACAGTTTTTGTGAATATAGAATCACTTATTATTTATGCAGTGTTGATTGTTTCCTCTCTTAATAGAGAATATTATTTTTAAAAGGGAACTGAGATCATATTCAGTCAAATTGATCTAGCCAGTAACCGAAAATGTAATTTATTACTGTTGCTAGTAGTAGAAGTTTCAGACAGTAGTAGCCATTTTATATGTATGTCATAAATTTGTTCGCAATGATTTTCTTTAAAAAATATATTAACTTTTAACACCTCAGAATTCTACTCCTACGTAAACGTTAATCCACAATCATAACTAACTTTTAACACTGTGTTAGACACAATACATGATGTATTGAAACTGCCACAATTATATAAATAATCTATTGTCAGTCAGAAAAAATTTCAGTTTCTTATTTTTAGCGCAATTTTGTCAAAAATAATATTGGCTGTCGTATATTTAGGACGGGGTTAACGCCAAAGAAGACGTCATTGGATAGTATAAGAAGTATAAGGTTAATATAAGGGAGGTTGGACGTTTGAAAAGGTATCGAAAGAAAAGTAAATAAATAGTGGTAGTCACGTTGTGTGAAGGACCTGCTACATTCAAGATAATAATACCCCTGCATATTTTTCCATTCGACCTTATTCGCAATAGGTACATAATTTTCCTGTTCACATGTATTTTAGTTCGCAATGAACTACATTAAAATTAGGATCAACCGAATACTGACCTTTCTTTAGTAACAGCTTTTCTCAGAGTTTTCTTTTGCGTTAACGGAAGTAGGCGTACAATGAAAGTATTCCTTTTACCGAACATAGAATTTTTGCTTCGATGATGAACTGGGGTTTAATATTATCAGTTTGTTTCATCCATTAATAGGAGATGTAATGTACCGTTTACACCAACAGTAAACGTTTCTGCTAGTGGACATTACATTCATAATATGGAACCTGACGGTAACTCGATAAGAACAAACTGGGGTCGAGGAATTCATTCTTTCTTAACATCCATGCATCCTATTAAGTTTTTGTTTGATAACTTTAACACTAAAATGAGTCATGGACTGTTCTCTCCATTCAGAAAATTAAGGAAAGAATGACTGCAATATAGAAATAATTTTCTGGTTGTTGAATGCATACTGAAACCAAATTATGTTTAAAAATTTCTCTCGATCCAGTAATGGACAGAGAAAAATGGTCAGTGACAAAAAGTTTAGGCTATAACTGTTCTATATCCCACAATTATTCCATTAGAATATGTGTTGCTAAGTATTACACTGTCATTCCTTATGATGAATTACCTCTTTACAAGAAATCGTTTCTAAGGGCACAAATAACGAAATGTTATTGCTTACTAGATCAACTTGAAGCCATCCACAGCAAATATGATTCGTTATCAAAGTGTCGCTTACATCATAAAAAATAGCAGCGCAATACTCAAGTTTAATTATAGCTAGTGCGATGATAGATACTAAGAACACGCAGCCAAAGAAGTCTAAAATGAATATTATCATCAAATACGATTAATTTGATGTATTCACTGAACATCTTCACCTCAAAAATTCTCATTACTGACAAAAGATCTGGTAGTAACATAAAGCTCACAATATAAAATTATTACTCTTGTAGACAGGGAATGTCACGAATTCGACAGTTTTGCGAGGATGACGCTGGAAAAACTTGCACGACGATGTAAACCCTTTGATTTTGTTCTATAGCTATGACACAGAATCAGATACGTTACCAAGAAGAAAGAATTTGAGGGAAAGACTGTATAACACTTATAAGGTTTCCTCTAATGCCTTAGTAATCTAGCTCTTATACTGCTGCCAGTGACTTTAAAATACAGGAGCAGAATTAGGAGACTGTGAGAAGAACGTAGTTCATATTTTAGGTCTGTGGGTTTGAAATTGTTTCACAATTAATGTTGTATGGAGGAACTACCATCAAGAAATACTTGTACTTCGCAATTTAAAAATGGTTCACAGCGGAAAAGAGTGGCCGTTTGGCATGGCCCGTGGGATATATCACCGGGTACTTCATTTCAGCTGCTGTCAATAATTTGCAACATCAGATTCAGAGTTTCTCTCACATGCAAAGGATAAACGGTCAGCATTTACTGCGCTGCCACTGGTTTCGCGTTTTACGTTCTGCACCAGTTTTACTCGTAGAGAATAGATCACTTCGGGACTTCATTGCAGATACATATACGTCCAGTTTCTGTACTAATTATAATACTGCAAAAATAAAAGTTTAATTATCATGTCACACACTTAACTTAATGGTTGTGAAGACAGTTTGGCAGCTGTTTTCTCCAGTTTCCTAGGAGCAGCTGGAAGGAGCAGCCAAAGTTAACTGCTTTCAAATACCATGGGCAACACGTGTTCAAGTCTCATTGCACGTTGTACTTCAGACGCTACGCCTGACATTCAGTGGGTATCCGCAATATTCTATTAAATTTTCAGCCAACAGAATGACTGTCAGTTTTAAGCTAAGCGAAGGATTGTATTAGATTGTATAAACTTCGAATTTCGTTCAGTGTTCTGTACCTGTTGGTACAAAGGTAATACTACAGTGAAGTATAAGTGTGCACAAAATGAATGCATACTACAGAGAATATCCAACACTTGCTGCTCAGATTACTACGACAGTAAGTACGGAAATTTAGGAATTATCTCAAGCAATTTTTACGTTGACAAACGCTACTGAAAAGAAAGATACTAAACAGCAAGAAAACAGGAAGAGGTAAGCACTGATAACCAAAATTTCAGGACGGAATATTCGACGCACTAGGAAGCTACACTTTTGTATCCAACTGAATCTTAAACTTGCAGTAGCAACCGAAACTTATTACTTTATCTGATTGTGACATAGAATCCAGTTTATGTAAGACATGAAAGTCATTCAGAATAGAAAGAATTATTAGATATTCATCTCCGCATGTGATTAATTAACTTAAGAATCGTTATGCATAAATGACTACGAAACTCACTAAATGCATCTCCAGTTACTGCTTGGATCCAAACTACAATCATGAAGAAAGATGTATATTTCACAACTGAAATGTGGAGCGCAGCGGAAGAGTGAAGCTATTTCACATGGACTTCAGAATGTGTAAGAGCTCCACCCTTCCTGCTGCTCTCCATGTACTGCAGAATCAGATTTAGCACTCCTCTGGGATACGTCTACATAAATGGTGAGCTCTTACTTTTCTGTGAAATTATCCGTATTGTCAAGTTCTATGTTCGTTGTATACAATCTGTCATTAGGTAGTAAGAATCTGTGTTTATCGTAAAGAATCTGTACGTGGATCTCCAAAGCATATATGATAAATTGATGTTTTATTTTCCCAACCTGTTACCTTCTTACAGAGTTTTCTATTATGTTGACACATTTAGACGTACGATTACTGTTTTCAGAGAAGGAACAGTAGATTGCATAGGATATGGATCTGCAGGGACTTTCGTCGAATCCATAGTGGATATACGCTAAATCAGTGTAAAGAAAATGTCAGAGAGTGGAATTGTGTTGATCAAACTGGGGATTCCTCTGAGAATCTGTACGAATGCTAGTCTATTACTAGATGGGAAATTGTGCGTGAAGTTAGTTTGTAAAGTGAAAGACGTAAATGAATATGGAATTTATACTTTCATCAAGCCGTAGAAAAAGAGGCACGTGTACTTCAGAATATCTAAAGACAGGTATCTCAACTGTATTGTCGCTATTGATGATCGATTTGACAGAATATCAAACGGGACCTAGTGAGGAAGCTCTCAGTCATTGGATGTTGATGTGTATTGGAAGGAGTAGTGAGGTGATAATCTGAGATGAGTTACCACAGATTAAAATTGGGCCAAGTATCGTGGATGAAAGTAAATATTGACACCACCATAAAATGAAGCCTCCGTCGCATGAATCTGTCGGGGAAATCTTAATAATTATGCGTCTGGGAAGTAAAAGAATTATTATTATTGAGAGTTGTCAAAAATATACTGAATTGTGTTTATAGCCTTCTTGGGAACTATAATTATTATTAGTAGTAGTAGATTACTCACTGAGAAGAGCTACCGGCTTACAAGAAGTATATAATATAGCCCTTAAAAAAGTTGAGTACAGAAAGTTTTAAATGCAAATTAATTTTTCTCTGAATCGTATGTAAATTAGACACATGACTCGTTTTATATCATCTCAAAACCTGTCAAGGGAAACAAGCTTTCATTCGTAAGACGAGAGAGAGATATGCTCAACGCGAGAAAATTTCGTTTTATCGTTAGTTCTTAACTTCAGTATCAGCCAGTATATATACGTTTGTCTGCATCAGTGGCAGTTGGAATGAGATGAAATGTAACATACCAAGTCAGGAACATGCGTACGCATAATGAAAGGTAATTCAGAAAATTTGTCAATCGCAAATAGATATTTTAGAATTAAGCAACAGCTAAGTATTACAGTTCGAAGATTTATATGCATTGTTCGTGAAGAATCCATTCAGAGTTTATCCGCCACCATAGCGAAGTCTCAGCGCAGTGGAATGCGATGCGAGGGGCCGGGGTTCGATTTACGGTCGGGTCGAAGACTTTTTTTCCTCTCATCCTCACCGAAACGCAAGCCGAAGATGTCGCTTCAACTGGCAGTTGGCATGAAGGCAGCTGAGAAGAGGAGGTATTCAGACAGTTTTTCAGACAGATTTGACCAACTTTTAGAGTTGAGTGGAGAGGAGCCTCGTGTAGCTGTAGATTTAGGGAACATGCAGCAATTCTCAGAAATTAGGAGGCCTAGTTTAGTTGCAAAGTCTAGCAGAAAGAAGAAGGTTCTGCTGCTAGGTAGTTCTCACGGTAGAAGTGTCGGCCAGCAGCTGCAGGAAGTACTGGGGAGTGAGTACCAGGTTACCAGCATTGTGAAGCCTAGTGCAGGATTGGCTCAAGTGGCTGACAGAATAGGGGAATTATGTAGGAATTTTACGAAGGAGGATGTGGCTCCTTGAAGATGTCACTCTGCGTTCAGGTCTTAAAAATATTTTTTGTTATGTATAGTTCAACACATTCTCCACATTTACTGAAGAAGAATAGTTGTTTTAATGTAGTGCTGGAGATGTGATATTTTGGTACCAATATAAGAACAGAACACAACAAAGCACCACGGTGCTGGTGAACATCCCTTATAAAAGAAAGCATTGCCCAAGAAGTACGTAAGTAGTGTTGTCGGCAGCTACAGCTAGTTTATTGAAATGTTTCCAACATCGTGCGTCGGAAAAGATCGGTTTTCTTTTTAAGGATCACCCTGGAGCCAGGAAGAACCCAATATAATGTTATAGATTGCACCTCCTTGGCGGCTGCACTTTAGTCTGAAATGTAAAGAAACTGTGGGAAGTGTGTTGGACTGTAATGTGAATTGTCATTTTATCTGTATTTTATACTGTCTTTTTAACGTTTTCCACTGTGCACTGCGCTAAACAATGGTTACACTCATGATACATGTGAGTGTTATTGTTCATTGGCGCTACAGTAACAAGAGGCTGGAAGAAGGATCGTCCATGGGATATGGAAGATCTGTAATTTCCTCTGACAATTAAGGGAACTAATAGACTCTTAACATCACTGGTAACCACTTTCTCTGCAGCCGATACTCCGAAATCAGGATCTCAAAAGGTGTTACTAATAGTGTAACCTGCGTTATAGATAGTTCTTCTATTACGTTACGTTTAATAACATTGTTCGTTGTTTGACTGATTAAGCAAAACTATAGTGCGCTCCGTGGGATTTCAAGAAAACTGTATGACCAAAAGTTTATCACATTATGTAAGAAGTTTTACGCGAACTCGTGACGGATTAGTATTTTGTGACGGATCTGTAGTTCGTACCAACAGACTTCCAGCTGAGCTATCTTGGATCAACTATTTACGCCTTTGTATATTTCATACTACTAAACCCATCTCATGTTCTCCGCCGTCATTAATAACCTCATCGTCAACTGGGCATTAAGCACTAATCTTCCTCTCTCATATAGTTTAGTTGATTAGCACTCTGTGATAGCTTAAAGCTGTGTGCTAGACCACTGTCATCTAGTGGTGACTTTGTTACTATCTGACCGTATAATCACCCATCTATCACTTTAGACCTTTAAAGAAGAGCACAGCGAGTAGTCAGTGGATTCATTTGGTAAATATGTTGCCAGTAACACCAGTCGTAGTTCTCGAGTGCCGGACGCGATACATTAACTTTTCGGAAAGTTTAATTATAATCAACATTCCGCTGAAGAGTGAAAAATTCATCGTAATTTTTCTGGTTATATATCGGTAGCAATGCGATAACTTGTCTAGCACGATATTTTATATTAATTTCCGGGATTAGGCTAGCATTTAGTTGCCATAATATAATTTCATTTCTACTGTTGCACTTCTTAATGGCTTCTGGGAGGCCTAGAGTCGTTTGGAAGAATACAAAAGCATGCCCAAGTGCCTTGACCTGAACAGGTCTTTGAGTAGGTGCTTTGATACAAGAAAATGTGCCATCAATAGACACAAAATACCATTGATTCTGTGCGAATTACTAATAGTTACAAGACCTATGACCTTTTTCCTTGTTGTGAGTTATGGAGTTATGGTCTGGGATACGATTAGCATGGCAGCAGAAACAGTCTCGTGGTTTCACAAGCTCCCGGGCTGCCAATTCGTACGTCAGTCTGGTGAGTCAACCTGCTCTGCTGTAATTCATGAGTAGTATTCCAGTGGGTGTTTTCCAACAGGATGATTCTCGACCGCTTACCACTATTATAACCCAACATGCTCTACGGAATGTCGACATGTTGCCTTGGCCTGCTCGATCACCAGATCTGTCTCCAGTGGAGCACATATGGGACAGCATTGGACGACAATTCCAGCTTCGTCCAGAAACAGCATTAGCCGTCGTTGTATTGACCAACCATGTGCAACAGGCACGGAGCTCTACCAACCAAACTGACATCCGTCACCTATACAACACAATGGACGCACGTTTGTATGCCTGCAGTCAACATTCTGGTAGTTACGCCGGTTGCTAATGTACCAATATTTCACATTAGCATTACATTAACCTATGATCTTGAGACGTTAATCACTTAAATATGTTACCTAGGCTAATATATTCCCAAAATTTCACTACTCTGCGTTAATAATTTTTTGGTGTTGCGATTTTTTTCCGTCAGTGTACAACACAACTGAACAAGTTATTATTAGTCATAGTTACTTTGCATTTATATCTGATTTTTCACGTGCGTCACGAATGTTTGGAATGCAGTTCACTGGTCTGTGACAATATTCCAAGACTAAGTCAACAGTAATCATTTTTTGAAATATACCAACATACCTTACTACATACCCCATTTATAAGGTGACAATTACTGAACTATAGGAAAGAAAAGTTATTTAGTTACAAACTACGGCGTCACTACAGATATTCCGATTTTGGTTACAGCATGTTCGATACGCCTGCCATTATTGGCATTAGCGTTACTAAAAGCAAAGATCTTGATCACAGTTTAGAAACGTTAACTTCTGAGATGCTGCAACAATTCAAATTAATCTTAAGAGCTTACAATTTTTAGACCTTAATGCAAGCACTGTTTTACGAAGCAGAGTTAGTTCCAGATTCTGTAACCGTTAATCAAGAGTACGTACCGATCTCTAAGGAAAAATAGCATGTATTAAATTAATTTTTGAGCAGGTAAATAATTCAATATTTGTGGGGAAATAACACGAGCGGATATAGACCATCTGATACGCAAGCTGAAAAGAAGTGTGTGACTGCAACCAATCAGTTTACTCACTGCCAGAATATGAACAAAATCTTGACAAGTCAAACATGACATCTATTTTAATACAAGAAAAATATTCGAGGCCTGAAAAACAAGGAACAGCTTTCAATTCCAACTATAAAATTATCAAATAATATTATTCGCTAGTCTCCTTAAAGTCAAAGGAATTTCTCGTGATAAGCGCAGGTTTAATTGAGTAGGGGGATTGTTGTACATTGGAACACTGTTCAGACTTTCGCCTCATGCCAGCTGGGTAATACAAGTTTAATGTATCTTCTTATTCGATTTTTCAGTGATGGTATTCACTTCTTACGTGCTGAATCCTTGTATGAAATTACAAAAATTACTCCAGAATACTAAGGTTTTTCTAAATGTAAAAGCATCTTCTAATGTAAAACATAGTCATGTACATAAGAGTAAATATTCTACTGAAATTTAAAAGCGTTGCAAAAGAGGAAATCTGGTTAGTACTGTATCTAGTAGTGTATTTGTTAGACTATTACTCTATTTCATACCACTGATCAGTAAGTGAAGTCAAATTCCTCAAAAGTATTATCAAAAATCAGTTTGAAGTTAAATATGTTTTGAAATAGAAGCTATTGGAAATTAACACAAATTCCGATTTTCAAACAGGTAAAAGTGTTAAGACATCAACGAAACTCAGCTAATTTGCAAATATAACATGTTTCATGGTAAATGACCATGTTCAGTTTCGACGTAGAAGATGGTGCACGTCTGAAGAAGTAATGCTGTACTGTCCAGACGTTATATAACTCGTTATAAAAATACGTAGAATTTTATTTGCAACAAAAATCTATAACTGAAGAATTAACAATATATTCCAAATAAATTTAACGTGTCTTACAGCACTTAGATGTGTAGAACTCTAAATACTTACAAATACTGCGCAGATCGCAACCTCATGTCTAACAACAACAAAAACTACAGAAAATGGCAGAAGCTGCTTATTGCGATCTGTAGTGCGTATTCCTCCATGTTATTCTAAAACCAGTCACTATACCAAAATACCGACCGCAAAACATTAAATGTTCCTGGGTACACTATCCTCTAAGTATAACACACACAGTACTATTAAGATCTGTTAAGAACAGTGTTACGCTTGGAAAAGAACTTTAAGGAACAAAGGAGTCTCTTTTAAAAATGGAACATAACACGTCACCGATTAGATGTTTAACATAATGAGGGAAGGATCAGGACCTTACATATGTGGGAAGCCATTCCTAGTAGCCCCCTGAGTAGAGAAACAAAGTAGGAGTGAAATCTGAAGAGAGAGTAAGGGAAGATATTTCTTAGTACTAAATATATATCAAAATCTAATAATAATATTACAAAATAACGAAAATTAGTGACATGATACTAGACGTGCACATATTGTTATCAGTATAAAGAGCCAATGATGAAAGGCTGATAATTCACCAGTCTTACTCTGTTACTCTGTATCCAGTACACCAACCACAGTAATCGAGTTCCATACAAATGCTGTTGCCTCAGTCATTCTGCCAGGTTTCCAAAGATCTTGCAGAGTTTTCTCTCCTTTCTAGGTAATTTGCATAGCTTTGTCCGATACAGAAGCTATCGCCCCAATCATTGTACCTGGTTTCCACAAGCCTTGTGCAGTTTCCCCTCCTTTCTAGGTAGGATACATAGCTTGGGCTCTGGTACTGGAATTCGTGCAACAAATAGAACCACTACCATTCTTCGAGGAGTTCAGAAATCGACACTCCGGATACATTTGGAGACGAAGATGCCCTCCGAAGAGAGTGCTGATATCAGGGAGCAAGAGCTAGAGGCCTTGCACTCTCTATGCTCTAGCTGGGTCGTCAGTCCAACAGTGAGGTTAACCTTTAACAAGCTTCACTTGCTCGTCCTATCAGAAAAATTCAAATGTTTTTCTAGCTTTTTCTTGAAATATGAACCTGCTCACATATTCAGGGCAGCACATCCTGCTTCGTTATGTGCCATCGGTTGTGACCTTTTGATCGCTGTAGACAAGAACATTGAAATCCTGCAATTTTTCCACATTTCCACCAGACGTTACTTCTTCTTTACTGGGTCTAGAAAGGTAAACGAGATACGGTCCGTGGCTTGGTAAGATGCGAAAAATCGTCTCCCGAGGAATTAAGTGGCTCACATTTCGCACGTTCCCTGATACCTTGAAAATATTTTGTACTCTTTTTTCAGTACTGCCATCCTCCAGGATACCCTGCCATTTACCTGCCTTCCAAGATTCTTATCTTTGCCTGATAGTGATCCCTCCACCAGCTGTGCACTGGGTAGATCAGAATTCGGTTCTTTATTTCGATACAGTTCCGTCTGTAGACTTTCAGGAGTGGAGACTTTTCCTTTAGTTTGGTTCGCAATACGTTAGTATACGTATTTTCTTTCGGAAGAGTTGGGATACTGTTCCACAGATGCAGTATTTGCCATTCACGTATCTCCTGAATTGAAAGAAATATATTGGGAACTGCGAATGCGATTAGACTGCTGCTGCACAGGTTATTGGGGTCAATGGAAAACTTGTGCCGTACCGGGACTCCGGATTTTCCGCTCTACCCGAGCGGTCGCCTTAACCACCGGCTATTTTAGCACGCCTCCGAGACCGACTCAAACCTCCGGAAGTCACTGACTGCTCACGTCCTGCAGTGACACAACTGCTGTGGTTCCCGCAGGTGGTGCAGGCATGCAATGCTACTGACAACAGTATAAAAGTCTTTCGCTGTGCGGGAATGACAGCAATTGTGCGAGTACTGGACTTGGGCACTCGGTGACATACAGAGATTCGGGTCGGTCCTGGATACGTGCTCGAATAGCCGAAGTGGTTAAGGAGACCTCTCGCGTAAACCAGCAAATCCAGTTTCGAGTATAGGTCCTGCAGAAGTTTTCATTTGTCACTACTAAACTCTACAGCTGCAGTCTAAACGTATACGCAATTCCGAATACATCACTCTCATTTCACAAAACTGTCCATCGTAACAGTGTGTGTTGCGTCAGACGTGCATGCACGTCTGAAGGACATTGCATAGCACACATAAAACACAGGAAATGCAAATAGTATCTCCTTAATTGTGTATGTAAATAGTTACCGTCCTCCTGTTCATTTGCTGGGACAATGAGTGCTGAGAATACTCTGCCAGTACTCACATATCGTTAGTTTTTGGCCAAGGGTTAAACCGAACGCCACCGACGAAATTCCGGGTGTCGGTAAGGGTATTTTATGAGTCATTTGGTGCCAGAGATCCGTGGCATCCTATGCCTCTTTACAAAGTGATGTAATTACGATTCGTCTGGTCTGGTTTTCCTTTTGTGTAAATTTCTTCACAATAGTGAAAAAACCTGTGACACAAAAGACGGAAGAGTGTGGTTTCTCATAGACACCTGTGTTGAGATGTTGCAGTATTGAGACGTGATTGTAGCTGCGGGAACAGTTCAGCGCTGCGTCGTTGTAGCGCTCTTCCGCAGAATTCAGTAAACCCGTACACGAGTTGCATATCGGCCAGCTCTTCAGCAGTTAACTTATTCATACTGTTGTGTACCACTGTTAAGGTACAACTATTACTGCTGTCAGCAGGAAGTACTGAGAGTCACTGGAACAAGTTTGATTCCAAACAAGCCGGCCGAAGTGGCCGTGCGGTTAAAGGCGCTGCAGTCTGGAACCGCAAGACCGCTACGGTCGCAGGTTCGAATCCTGCCTCGGGCATGGATGTTTGTGATGTCCTTAGGTTAGTTAGGTTTAACTAGTTCTAAGTTCTAGGGGACTAATGACCTCAACAGTTGAGTCCCATAGTGCTCAGAGCCATTTTTTTTTTTTTTTTGATTCCAAACACGACACCCAGAGCATACCATCGACATTTGCACTCTTGTGTAGATCCTTTCAGTGCAATTCAGATACAAAAATAAATGAGGTAAGTTTTCAGATGAAATGTAATTAATCTCTATTGAGCCATCGCCGTCTCAGTTGTACCATAATGCTCAGAAATATTCTGTCAGTGGAATTTGGGCTCACCGTGTATAGCACAGTAGCTGCCCTGCTAATACAAGGGCTCTCTGATACGAGCTTCTTGCGCCATAAATTCCTCGTCTTAATACCATAAGCGTCCTGCTCGTAGATCTGTATATATGGTATGTCAATTTCATGGTCGTAGCGATTTCTCGTTTATCTGTGATGTGTTTAGATTATTCACCAATAAATAAGGTACAATTTCCTTTTCTGACGTCAATCAGCCAGTTACAGTTCACAATACTGATTTATTTCTGTAAAGGTCCGCCATACAACTGTATAAGCTTCGTAAAGGTTTGCCAGTGTAACATCTCTTTTGGTTCTGGTGGTGTACAAGGGACTAAATAGTATCCTGATCACAGTGCGACAGCCTGAAACACAACTAAATATTTTTATTAGTCCCCAAGGAACTTGAGAGCAGCTGGTTTATATTTTTATATGTATCAGATTTTAAATTTCTCAATCAAATTTAGGAGAATGAAATAACATTAACACTAAGCGTCTCAAAAATGGCAAGGAATTCTAGAAAATTACAAGCTGTTTTCAACACTATGCACCAAAAGTGGTATAAATAAGTTATTATTATTGTTGTAATAAAATGCATGTATGGGAACGTTATAGTTATTATCGTTGTGAAATGCACCTGCGACAAATTAAAAGTGAGGATAACAAACTATTGCCCACCACCCCTCCAAAAATCGAACTCTGTATTCGTGCCTGTTTGCGAGATCGTAGGCTGTGGAACAGGAGCTTGTGGTGGGATATCTTCCTCCAGGAAAGGAACGGCAGGGGTTGTCGATTTGTGCGCGCAGCAGAAGGGGATGTGACAGCATGGCAGTGATTCCGGAGACCTCGGGGCGGCATGGCGCAGAAAATCCCGTGGCCTGTAGAGGCGTTGTGTCTTGGAGTAAGCAGATTGTGTGACCCAGGCCCGCCGATGAGCGAAACTCGACAACTGGTTAGAGGAAGTCACTGTGCTAGGAGCTGGTGTACTGATGAACTGTTGATTACGTAGTGAGTACTAGTGACCTCGAGGCTCAGTCATTACCAAATGGTTGAGATTTGGCGGTGGTGGCTCAGGGTGCTGGCTGCAGAACTGCATCCTCACCGTCTTCTTCATACGACTGGCGCTTTGGCAACCAGAAATACTAATAAATTATTAAAAACACGAAACAATCCATATAGTTTAACTGACTCATCGATTTCTGTGTGTTTCTTAGAAGCCAAAAAATGTGTGTGGTATCTCAGAACGAGCGAAGACCGGCGTGCGAGAGATCCTAATGCATCGAAATTCTACATCGAATTTTTCGCGTCCTGATATCTCTTTCAATGCAAATTGTCAGTCGAACAACTCTTCCTGCACGCTCCTATTTGTATTTTATTTCGTAGACCCGAACGTCTTCGTAGAGACGTTGCTAGACCTGGCCAACGAATTAATACTGCAGCAAAAGAGAAGTGTCTGCGGTGAGCAACAGATGGTGTACACACTTGATTTTAAGGGGTTTGTAACTGCACTGTGCAGTACACACAGTTCTACCCGCCACATCACCCTGTCGTTTTTTCTCATACGTCGATATTTTATTTTATCCATTGTACCGTTCCTCATTATATAATTGTTCTTAGCCGTCTACTACGTTCAACAATCTGTAAACAATTTGTGGAATTAGAATCTTTGTATACGCTATAGATATGCTGTCTTCACAGCTAGAAATGTGTTCCTTCAAAAATGGTTCAAATGGCTCTGAGCACTATGGGACTTAACAGCTGTGGTCATCAGTCCCCTAGAACTTAGAACTACTTAAACCTAACTAACCTAAGGACATCACACACATCCATGCCCGAGGCAGGATTCGAACCTGCGACCGTAGCAGTCGCGCGGATCCAGACTGCGCGCCTAGAAACGCGAGACCACCGCGGCCAGCAAATGTGTTCGTTTTTATGAGGCTAGTATTAGTGGCAGGCCTATTGTTCTAGATTTCTTACTTCTTGAATCCTCTAGACTGGTACATAATAACACAAGGAATGCTAATTTTTCACTGTCTGACAATTCCTTTGTTTGACTAGGTGACTTGAAAACCTAGTTTAGTCGGTCTCTCTTTCGGGCAGCGCAGCCGGGAGAAGACAATGCTGATCTTCCATGTGCCTCGCGATCAACTGTTTATAACGGTTTCGCTGGAGAATCTGGAACTTAACGTTCTGTTATACTTTGGTTGACATCCAGCTGTGATAGCTGCGAAGTTTTCAACTAATCAGTACCCTACTGGGGCACTAACTTCTGATCGTACTGTGTACCTGACCCAGCTTGTTTCTCACTTGGAGATATAGTATCACCAAAGAAACTGTATATAACGCTCCTACACTTTTCTTAGCAGCTCTACGGATCTGTCAGGGTGCAGAATTAGAGTCATCATTGGACATAAAATGTGTTGTCATTTTCTTTCCGACATGGCGTTAGTCGAGGATGAATATTGTACTTGCGTTGGACGTAAACGTTAACAAATAGTTCCTAGCGGTATGCTGACCACTACACTTGTTATGTGCTCCTCGTGGAATTTCATAATTTTTGTCACAACGCCTTTGCATAGGACAACTATAGTTGCTACTGGATATTTTCAGTTAAAACTATATGAGCCGTGGTTGGACACTACAGTTCCAAGTGTTTCTTGAAAACTTCCTGCACTTTATCACAAATATTTTTCGCGTCAATAAGGAGGTCACTTAGACATAAAACGACTGTATCGGTTGCTTCTAGGTTAGAAAGGACACCGCGCAGCCCTCCAGATACATACGTCTGGTAACATTTTTTGGGCAACGACTTTGTTGAGCTACTCCAGTCCACCTATCTTCCCATTGTTTGCCCCTGTTTGCTTTAGTGTTTATTCTTTCTGGGTTTCTTCATTAATTGTTTATTATTTGTTAGCCATGATTCGTCATTATTTCTGCCGAGTCGTTGTTTCCTTCTCATCTTTCTTGATACTAGAGTTAAAAAAAGAAAAAAGAAACTTACTTATAGAAGGCAGCTGAGAAGAATTCTCATGGAAGGTGATCCCTTTTACCTCGCCTTCATCCCACTCCTCGGGGCCAACGAGATATACATGTCCTACAGCAAACTTGTGACGTCGCACTAGTCGGTTTGACCGCCATACTTCGCGAACTTTCTGCTCCGTGGAGGGCCAACGGGAAATCAATATTTAATTGAAAAGGTACCCACTAAAGGTCTTAATTTTGTTTTGTGCTATCGAGAACTTTTATTCACTTAAACACGCAGTTCAGAATTATTAAATTCTTCTGAAAAAGTTACTCGCTCCCCTCTGGGGACGGCTACTGGCATACGTAAGACCCGCAATGTCACTTCCTGTGACGTACTCGCTGCGGCCTGTCTTTCACGTAGATCTCGCTTCTCCTGCCCTCACATCAGCTGTCCAAAGTCAATGATATTGGCCATCCAAAAGGTGATAGACATCACTTGATATACACCAGATGTCCGACAAAGTTTAGATTTGGGGAAAGTGAAAATATGATGTATTCCTAATATTCGGCTCGCGTAATGTGTTCACCTAAAAACAGAAACTGAAATTTTTTGCTACAGCTTTTACTTCCGTTCTTTACAAATGAGACCGATTTTACACACCTTTGATATGCGATTATGTTGAAGCCCTGTCTTCAAACCATTCGCCCATTAGCAATCAACAAATGACGAAAACCATGATATAATGATATAATGTACGAATGTGAAGACTGAAACATAACATTTCCTTTTTTACCTAAACAGAGAAATCTCAGAGCGAATGAAGATTTCGCTAGCAAAAGAAAATGCTGCATCACATTTGTACATCGAATCTCTCCTCTCCTCGTGTCTTTTAACAGTGCAAGCTATCAAATGAAGAAATGTTTCTCTGTGCTGTTCCTTATATGTTATTTAACAGACCTGATATTTTCCGCGCACACAGGAAGCACGAACATGTCGAACAATTAATACTACAGCAGAAGAGAAGTGGTCTATGGCGAGCAATAGCGGGTGTACACACTTACTTCTAAGCAGTTAGTACATCCATTACTGTACGCTGCAGATAACACAGCATCCACTTGTAACATCATTCAACTGGAATGACAATGGCTCTGAGCACTACGGGACTTAACATCTATGGTCATCAGTCCCCTAGAACTTAGAACTACTTAAACCTAACTAACCTAAGGACAGCACACAACACCCAGCCATCACGAGGCAGAGAAAATCCCTGACCACGCGGGGAATCGAACCCGGGAACCCGGGCGGGGGAAGCGAGACCGCTACCACACGACCACGAGATGCGGGCTGGAATGACATTTCTTACGAGTGTGTGGACTGTAACAGAGTGATTTGCGTGTTCTTTTTTCCGACAGAAGAATTTCTGTAGTATCGCAGACTGAATGAAGCTTGTAGAGGAGGAGAACCTTGCGCATCGTGCTTTGTACATCGAATTATTCTTGTCCATATATCTCCACCAGTACACCCTGTCAAACGAATATACTTCCCTTTTTGCTGTTCTTTGCATCTTATTTAACAGACCCTATATCTTCTTCATAGACAGCTAGCAACAACAAGTCGACGAAATGATACCGCAGAGGAAGAGAAGTGCACTACGGCGAGCAGCAGTGGAACCACACGCTTGCTTTTATGAAGTTTGTCGTTCCACTGTTGCCGCTGCAGCACACACAGAATCCACAAGCCACATCATTGATCTGCGTATCGTCTCGCACTATTTTGTGTGGACGGAAACGTAATAACGTGTGTTCGTCCTTTTCTTCTAGCCTACGGACAGTCTACGCAGTTTCTTAGCTATCTGAGAACGAGTGAAGCTTGTCGTGCAAGAGAACCGAGCGCGTCGTGATTTGTACATCGAATTATTCGTTTTTGATGTCTCTATCAGTGCTCACTGTCAAATAACTATGCTTTCCATTGTGATGTTCTTTCAATCTTATTTATAAGACCTGAAAACTTTTTCTGAGACAACGAGGAGCAACAAGACGACGGATTAATACCACAGCAGCAGATAAGTGGTCTACGGCGAACAGCAATGGAACGACGCACTTGCCTTTAAGAAGTTTGTCGATCTACTGTCGTTCACTGCGGTCCACACAACATCCACACGCCACATCATTGATATGCGTATCGTCTCGCACTATTTTGTATGAACTGAAACATAATAACGTGTGTTCGTCCATTTCTTACAGCCTATGGACAGTGTACGCAGTTTCTGTGGCATCTGAGAACTAGTGAAGCTTGTCGTGCAAGAGAAGCGACCGCGTCGTGTTTTGTACAACGAATTATTCATTGTTGATGTCTCTATCAGTGATCACTGTCAAATGAACACGATTTTCGATGTGCTGTCTTTGAATCTTATTTAACATGCCTAAAAACTTGTTCTGAGACAGCAGGAACAACAAGACGACGGATTAATACGGCAGCGGAAGAGAAGTGCACTACGGCGAGCAGCAGTGGAACCACACGCTTGGTTTTAAGAAGTTTGTCGTTCCATTGTTGTCGCTGCAGTACACACGGAATCCACAAGCCACATCATTGATCTGCGTATCGTCTCGCACTATTTTGTGAGGACTGAAACATAATAACTTGTGTGTGTCCTTTCCTTACAGTCTGTGGCATTTCTGTGGTATCTGAGAACGAGTGGAGTTTGTTGAGCAAAAGAACCGAGCGCGTCGTGTTTTGTGCAACGAATTATTCGTTTTTGATGCCTCCATCAGTACACGCTGTCAAACGAATATACTTCCATTTTTGCTGTTCTTTGCATCTTATTTAACAGACCTAAATCTTCTTCACAGACGGCTAGCAACAACAAGTCGACGAAATGATACTGCAGCGTAAGAGAAGTGCACTACGGCGAGTAGCAGTGCAACCACACGCTTGCTTTGAAGAAGTCTGTCGTTCCACTGTTGTCGCTGCAGTACACACAGAATGCACAAGCCACATCATTAATCTGCGTATCGTTTCGTAATATTTTGTGTGGACGGAAACATAATAACGTGTGTTCGTCCTTTTCTTACAACCTACGGACAGTACGCAGTTTCTGTAGTATCTGAGAGCGAGTGAAGCTTGTCGTGCAAGAGAACTGACCGCGTCGTGTTTTGTACATCGAATTATTCTTTTCTGATGTCTCTGTCAGAGCTCACAATCAAATTAACATGCTTTCATTTGTGCTGTTCTTTGAATCTTATTTATCAGGTCTGAATATTTCTTCTGTGACAGCGAGGAACAACAAGATGACGGATTAATATCACAGCAGAAGAGAAGTGGTCCACGGCGTGCTGCAGTGGAATTACAGACTTGCCTTTGTGAAGTATGTTGCTCCACTGCCGTTCACCGCGGAGCACACAGCATCCACGTGCCACATCATTGATCTGTGTATCGTCTCGTACTATTTTGTGTGGACTGAAACATAATAACGTGTGTTCGTCTTTTTCCTACAGCCTACGGACAGTCTACGGAGTTTTTGTGGTATCTGAGAACGAGTGAAGCTTATCGTGCAAGAGAAGCGACCGCGTCGTGTTTTGTACAACGAATTATTCATTGTTGATGTCTCTATCAGTGATCACTGTCAAATGAACACGATTTCCTTTGTGCTGTCTTCGAATCTTATTTAACATGCCTAAAAACTTGTTCTGAGACAGCAGGAACAACAAGACGACGGATTAATACCGCAGCGGAAGAGAAGTGCACTACGGCGAGCAGCAGAGGAACCACACGCTTGCTTTTAAGAAGTTTGTCGTTCCATTGTTGTCGCTGCAGTACTCACGGAATCCACAAGCCACATCATTGATCTGCGTATCGTCTCGTACTATTTTGTGTGGACGGAAACGTAACAACGTGTGTTCGTCCTTTTCTTACAGCCTACGGACAGTCTACGCAGTTTCTGTAGTATCTGAGAGCGAGTGAAGCTTGTCGTGCAAGAGAACTGACCGCGTCGTGTTTTGTACATCGAATTATTCTTTTCTGATGTCTCTGTCAGAGCTCACAATCAAATTAACATGCTTTCATTTGTGCTGTTCTTTGAATCTTATTTATCAGGTCTGAATATTTCTAATGAGACAGTGTGGAACAACTAGACGACGGATTAATACCACAGCAGAAGAGAAGTGGTCCACGGCGTGCTGCAGTGGAACGACACACTTTCCTTTAAGAAGTTTGTCGATCTACTGTCGTTCGCTGCGGTTCACACAGCATCCACACGCCACATCATTGATATGCGTATCGTCTCGCACTATTTTGTTTGGACTGAAACATAACAACGTGTGTTCGTCCTTTTCTTACAACCTACGGACAGTCTACGCAGTTTCTGTAGTATCTGAGAACGAGTGAAGCTTGTCGTGCAAGAGAACTGACCGCATCGTGTTTTGTACAACGAATTATTCTTCTCTATGTGTCTATCAGTGCTCACTGTCAAACGAACATGTTTTGCTTTTCTTTGTGCTGTCTTTGAGTCTTATTTAACAGGCCTGAAAATGTCTTCTGAGACAGCGAGGATCAACAAGACGACGAATTAATACCACAGCAGAAGCGAAGTGGGCTACGGCGAGCAGCAGTGGAACGACACACTTGCATTTAAAAAGTTTGCCGCTCCATTGTCGTTCGCTGCGGTCCACACAGCATCCACATGCCGCATCATTGATCTGTGTATCGACTCGCACGATTTCGTGTGGCCTGAAACATAATATCGTGTGTGTGTCCTTTTCTTACAGTCTGCGTCATGTCCATGGTATCTGAGAACGAGTGAAGCTTGTTGTGTAAGAGAACCGAGCTCGTCGTATTTTGTACATCGAATGTTTCTCCATTTGACGTCTGTGTCAGTGCTAGCTGCCAAATGAAAAAACCCTCTTGTGTGCTGTTCATTATATCTTTGTTAACAAAGGCGAATTTTCTTCACAGAATAACAGCAATACCAGGTGTATTAATCATCTCAGTAGAGGAGATGTGGTCTGCGGCGAGCCCAAGTGGTTGTGTACACTTGGTTCTAAGAAGTTGGTACTTCCACTCGAGCTCGCTGCGGTTCAAATAGCATTCACGTGCCGCATCATTTAACTGCAATGTTGTCACGTACTAAATTATGGACTGAAACGTAATCGCATGTCTGTGGCTTATTTACAGTCGACGGAATATCTGTGGCGCTTCTAAACGAACGAAACCTTGAGTCCAAGAGAACCTAACGTATAGCTATTTGTACATAAAATATCTCTTCTTCTGACGTCTCGATCGGTACAGGCTACCACAATAGCACACCTTCCTTCCAGCATGCTAATCTCAGTATCTTATAGAAAAAATATGTAAAAACTTCTTTGCAGAAAGCCAGCAACAACAGGTCGCAGATCGTTGGATTAATACTCGAGCAGAAGTACTACTGCAGGCTGTCAAATGAGCAAACTTTTCACTGTGCTGTTCGTCGTATCTTTTTTAACAGAGCTGAAATTGCTTCGCAGAAACCCAGCACACCAGAGAGACGAATTATCACACCATCAGTAAAGCAGTGTTCTGCGGCGCGCAGGAGTGAGAGTACACACTGGTTATTAAAAAGTTTGTACTTCCGCTCCTGTTCGCTGCGGTTCACATAGCATCGTGCCACATTAGTTGACTGGAACAACACTTCGCCGGTCGTCGGAATATGGTAAAATGAAAGAGCTATCCATTGATTTACTCTTTTCATGTAACTGCTATAGTTATAGTTTCCTGCACTTTTCCTCTAATAATATATATTTTAACACATTTTAATTATCCTCATTAAATGATTGCTTCGTTCGTAGCTGTTGTGCTGAGTGGAACATTGTGTAAAAAATTTGTAGTTTCTGAATCTATGTAGACCCATATGCAATCAACAGCTCTACTGCTCTTTATAGCTACATATTTGTTCGTTTTACATCTCCGAATTATAGTAGCTATCCGAAAGACGTTGTTTCTGTACTTTAAGAGGATGATTTGTGACGCTGTACTAGATTCTTTGCCATTTCGGTGTTCTAGAATTACTATATTGATACATAAAAATACAAAGGATCGCATTTTACACAGTCTGCTGCCTGTCAATGTCTGTGTGTTACTCGGTTCATTAAAAACATTACTTGGTTCATAAGAAGAGATAACATCCTAGTGTCTCAAGTAAAGAGATTGATCTCTAGAGGGAAAAAGAAATTCACCATCATTCATGATACTTTTTTCTTAGATGTTCTGTCGTAGACATAACAACAGATCATTTTTCGTTTAATTTTTTTGAATATCAAATTGAAAAAATAAGTATTAAGTTTGATTTCATTTGAAAGTGTCTGCATATTAAGGAAAGTAAAGGTTTTTGATATTAACGATGGAGAAACTCATTTATTCAATTATTCGTTCGAATTCGTTGAAGCCGAGTCAGTAGTTATTGTATTCCTCCAATTCGTTATCCTCAGTGGACCCAGAGTGATTAAAAATTCTCGATATCCGCCTGTCGCTTTTTACCGCACTCTTCGTGACACTGAGTGCCGAATACATCGTGAGTCATCATGTTTTCTTTTCCGCGTGCAATTCGTGCTCCACTCGGACAGATTCAGTAGAATTCATAATCCAGGCTTTCCCTGTGTCCCACCAACCACGTTTTTTCCACTCAATATTACAGCTTGAATTCTAGTATTGTTTATTCCATCGCCTTTAAAATAAACATTGCGCCGCTGACAACCATGATGCATGAATATGTGCCGCTTTCATTCTGGCAGATAATTTGCGTAAAGGCTTTCCGATTTAGTTGTCGAAAGTAAGGCAAATTACCATTTTCACAATCGATTTTGTTTCAACATGTATTGCAGCTCTGTACATCGTTGAAATATAGTTCAAATATCACTGTTTACAGTAATGTTGGCGCAGGACGGACAGCCGCTCCTCTTTTCTTTATTCCATGAGGTACACATTTTACGAGCCGGAAAAATTATTTTCCTTAACTAAACCTACGAGAGTACCTCAGAACGTAAGTTACACATACCGTCCTACGTTAAGAGCCATACGCAACAAAAGTGGTGCATTGTCACAAGAGAATGCATGTTCTGGGTCTCCTGCAGACACAGTAGCCGGCCGCTGTGACCGAGCGGTTCTAGGCGCTTCAGTTTGGAACCGCGCTGCTGCTACGGTCGCAGGTTCGAATCCTGCCTCGGGCATGGATGTGTGTGACGTCCTTAGGTTAGTTAGGTTTAAGTAGTTCTAAGTCTAGAGGACTGATGACCTCAGACGTTAATTCCCATAGCGCGTAGAGCCATTTGAACCATTTTTTGCAGACACAGTTCTGCTACGGTATGGAGTGAGCAGAACTTCCAGATGTCACACAGATTCACCGTGGAATTGTTACGGTGTATGGACCAAATTCACTGCCGCCACCTGCCGGAGTGAAATGATGCGAAAAGTTTGATCAAAGCGCCACGGACGTGGGTGATTCTGATCGAGAAGAAAGGCCATCGATAACGACCACAGACGACAATGCTAGGCATCTGAGGAACTGATTCACAGCAGCCGAAGATTTTAGGACGATGAGGACATTCACACAGTGGCTCTCAAATACTCCTCGACCAAGCAGGGGGTTTCTATTGTGGAGAAACCGAACTGTTGGGAAAACATTCCGACCGCCGTTTACCGAAGTTTTCCTGACTATGTTGAAAAATAGCGTTATGTTTCTGTGTCAGTTTGAAATGTAGTGCACATTCAATAAAAGTTACTTGGCCTGCCATAATAATGTGTAACTTATTTATATGGAGTCCCCTCCTATTGTTCACACACACCTTGCATACTTACAGGCTGCTTGAGTTACTGTTGTAGCTACCTTCAAATTCTGTGTGACGATAAGGCATTATTTATCCTTTGTTTCATCGCAAGCAACTAGAATCATCACTTCGTTCGCCTTAAGAATGTTCAAAACGTAGTATGTCAATGTAATAGTAGCTGATATTTATTTAGTTTGAAGCGAAGTGTCTACTGAGAAAACTTCCTTGATGTAACTCCAACATTTTTTTGTACCAACAGCTTCTTTTAGGTATGTAAGCCATTTGCTGCTATTGCATTAAGTGATTTGAAATCATGACATATGTTGTACTTCTTTTGATGTAACTACATATTCTAATCAATAAAAACGTCTTCTGTTCGCAGGTTGCTGGCAAGATGGCAGCAGATCGCGAGGTGGTAAGTAAAACAACTTAATGATTGAAAGATAAACTAACTTTTTCCGGTCTCGGAGAACCCACTAACAACAGTAACTGTATTCTTACTGACCACCTGTAGTTGTAACTATGACGCTGTCAAGTGAAAGAATTCGGAAAAAGTGTTGGTTGAGTGGGCGTAATATTTCTCATTCAGCTGTAACTTAGGTACTGAAGGGAACAACCAGAAATAATCTTCCTTAGCTCTGCAGACTTTGCAGTTTAACAGAAACCAGATGGAAGTTTGAAATCAGGGTAGAAATGTTCCGAAACAACTCCCCTAGAGACCACGAGTAGAACTGAACATGCGCAGCTTCGTCTGGAAGCTTTAACGTGTGCAGAAAATAAAGTTTGTAGGGGTACAACTCCGCTTTAATAATTCGCTGAGATGACGATCCCTTAATTTCTACTTGCACAGATAACCTGTTTTAGAATTTTGTTGCAATTTTCTGGAGATTATCTTTCACTTGAACAATTTCTGCTTTTCGGACAGTTTAGTACTGTGCACACCAAGTGGTATAATAGGAACTGGCGATATTAACGTAACGAATAAAATACCACTGTTAATGAGTACCTATTAAACAAATATAAATCCCACACTGGAATCTGTTTAGTAGGGTGTGATTCAGGAACATATAAGGGATTATCCATCATTTATTTCGTTTCTGGACAGCAATTAGATCTATCCGGTTTTTATTACAACGCTTTTGTGTTTGCTTTAAAACTTCACTAATTTTTAACAAATTAATACCATTGATTGTTTCTTGCTGTATTAGACAGCCATTCTACACTGCAGATATGACTTATAAACAAGTCCGCAGAGTATGAACCTACGCCTGTAACGTAGTAGTTTCTAGGCCAACAGTTGATAGGTGTACAGCCGAGTGCAGAATTGTTCAAGGCACTGCACAAGCAAGTCTATCGTTCCAAGCCGTGACACATTTGCTGTTCTTGATTGCAGTTCTGTACTTGTGGACCATATAAAAGTAATTATACTTTAGGACAGGTCTGTTCAATAGACGGCTACGCGAGCACGGGGCTCACGCTCGATCACCGCGTAAGTAGTCAGCGCTCGCGGTATTGTGCGCTGTCTTCAGAGGAATTACTATGTTGCGTTCGCCCCGGTTTTAAGGGCAAGCCTATACACTTAATGGCGCATTGCTTAACCCCAGAACACTAATAGGAGGAAAATGTTACATTGCTGTTAAACCATACTAAACTGTACTACTTGTACGGCTTCAAATTTATTCAAGGAAAATCATAATTTATTGGTTATGCCTTAGTTTATTATAATTATTAGATATCCAATGTGATATTAAATGCCAAATTAAGTTCAAAATGCCCTGTTTTATGCCCTACTGCAATCGTGAATTTTACGAGGGTTTAGCAGTCTAGGGTTAAAATGGAGAGTAGCTTTCTTAAAATCAATGAAGAGCAGTGTTATTGGCGGTTTTGGAACGTTAAATCGAAATTCAGACATACCAGTATTAGTGTATAACACGTCAATGCCTAGCTACAGATAGAACGCGCAACCTCGGGGACCCTTTGCTGCTTTATTGAAGCATGTGTCGCAACCCAACCTGAAAGTGGAGGGTTCAAAATGTATAAGCAGCCTTTCCTGTTTCAGATCATGTTCAAATTTCGTCGAATGGCTTTGAAGGGTCTCTAGTGGTTCCGCTCTGTATACCAGAGCAAAAAATGACGGTCGAACTACACTCCAAACGGGTCACATAAAGTTAAGTAACCATGAAGCCCCACAATATCCTCGGAGATGGGAGGAAACGTCCGGAGTTATCAGCTGTGTCAAAGGTCTCAGATATGTCATCGTTTTCCTCATCTGTCATCTGTCGTTTTCGAGAGCTTAATGTGTGGAAATCAACGCCTTTTATGCCACCCTCTGAGGTTTTTCCATCTCGATTATGAGCTCCGGTGTGTCTCAAATATTCATCTCATCCACCCATACGAAAATAGCGCGATTTTAACGCTATGGCCGGCTGCTGTGGCCCAGCGGTTCTAGGCGCTTCAGTCTGGAACCGCGCGACCGCTACGGTCGCAGGTTCGAATCCTGCCTCGGGCATGGATGTGTGTGATGTCCTTAGGTTAGTTAGGTTTAAGTAGTTCTAAGTTCTAGGGGACTGATGATCTCAGATGTTAAGTCCCATAGTGCTCAGAGCCATTTGAACCATTTAACGCTATGCATAGCGTTTCTGACCCCTATCGCATAGGCGTCAAAAGAAGGGGCGAATTGTGGTAACATGTGGTGTGACGACTATTGTATCGTGAGACATATCTACAATAGCGCTGAGCACTATTGTAGAGAATTTGGTGCCAAGGTGACAACAGCAACACACCTTATACGCCACATGAACCTCTCAGCTCTGATCTTCTTTTCACGTACGTCGACACCTTGCAGTTTGAGGCGTCGTCTAGTCCGATGGTGACAACGCATGGGGCCACGCTTTCGAAACATCACAGAAGAAGGCTGTAGGCAGCCTAGAGCCAAATTCCAAACTTTTTCGTCACAATCGGAGACAATTACGTGGTTTCGAAAAAGTGATCCTTTGATTGTGTTCCGCAATGTAAGTAAATGTGGACAGATGCGGTTTAGATTCAAAGAAATGGTATCTGTGGCAATGGAGAGATTTATAATAAATAAATAAATAACAAAAGACACTGCCCCAGTGGTACAAAAAACAGGCCAGAGCACTGCTGCAGAGGCAACGGAAAAAAGCATACCGAATTTAAAAGATCACAAACTTTCCAAGACTGGCTGTATTTTACTGAAGCTTGAAACTTAGAGCGGACGTCAATACGAGAAGACAGAAAATCCAAAGAGACTATGGTCGTATGTAAAGTATACCAGCGGCAAGACACAGTCAATACCAATCATAATACTACCAACAATAGCGCCACTAAAGCAGTGTTATTAAACATAGCTCTCTGTAATGCCTTCACAAAGAAGATGAACTAATTATTTGAGAATTAGAATGAAGAACAACTGTCATCATGAGTTATTTAGAAGTTAGATATCCCCAGTCTACCGAAGCAGTTAAAATCACTTAATAAAGGCAAGTAATCTGGTCCCGATAGGGGCTGTATATCAATTAAGGTACTTTCGGATTATGCTGATACAACAGCCGCATATTTCATCCCACACAAACGTACGCTCGACGAACGATCCGTACTACATGACTGAAACGTTCCACCAGTCACATCAATGCTCAGGAAATAAAATAGCAGTAATCCGATTGATTACAGACCCATATCACTGGCGTCTATTTGCAGTAGGATTTTGGAACATATACTGTGTTCAAACATTAAGAATTACCTCGAATTTAACGGTCTACTGACGCAGTCAGCACGGATTCAGAAAATATCGTTCTTCTGAAACTAGCTCTTTATTCGCACGACGTAATGAGTACTATCGACGGGGGATCTCAAACAGATTGCATATGTCTAGATTTCCATAAGGCTTTTGAAACTGTCCCTCAAAAGTGACTTATAATCAGATTACATGCCCATGGAGCACTGCATCAGGTATGCGACTGGATTCATGATTCCCTATCCGAAAGGTAACAGTACGTAGACATTGACTGAAAAACGAGTAAAACAGAAGTGACGCACGACGTTTCCCAAGGAAACGCCTTCTGCTGTTCCTAATCTATATAAACGATTTAGGAGAAAATCTGAGCAGCCCTTTGGATTGTTTGCCGATTATGCTGTCATTAACCGTGTAGAAAAGGTCGTCAGAAGATCAAAACGCATTGCAAAATGACTTAGACACGGTATCGATAAAGTGCGAGAAGTGCCAAATTTCTCTGAATAAGGAAAACTGTGAGGGCATCTATATGAGCACGAAAAGAAATCCGTTAAATTTCGGTTACACGATAAATCACACAAATTTAAAATCTGTCATTGCAAATATATACCAAGGAATTAGAATTACGAGCAACATAAATTGGAACGATCACATAGATAGCCGGCCAGAGTGGCCGAGCGGTTCTAGGCGCTACAGTCTGGAACCGCGCGACCGCTACGGTCGCAGGTTCGAATCCTGCCTCGGGCATGGATGTGTGTGATGTTCTTAGGTTAGCTAGTTTTAGTCGTTCTAAGTTCTAGGGGACTGATGACCTCAGCAGTTAAGTCCCATAGTGCTCAGAGCCATTTGAACCATTTGATCACATACATAATGTTATGGGGAAGGCAAACTAAAAAATGTGGTTTATTCGCAGGACACGTAGAAGATGCAGCAGGTCTGCTAAAGAGATTACCTACACTACACTTGTCCTTCCTCTGCTAGAGTACTGCTGTGCGGTATGGGATCGTTACGAGACAGGATTGACGGAGGACAACAAAAAAGTCCAAAGAAGTGCAGCACGTTATGTATTATGGCGAAAGAGGGTACCGAGTGTCACGGATATGATAAACTAGTTGGAGTGGCAATCTTTAAAACAAAGGCGTGTTCTCCTCCAAATGTGAAAATATTTTACTATCGCCAACTGACATAGATAGAAATGATCATCGTAATAAAATAAGAGAAATCAGAGCGCATATAGAAAGATTTAAATTGTTAATTTCTCCCACGCGCTATTCGAGAGTGGAATGGTCGATAAATATTCTGAATGTGGTTCGAAGAACACCCTGCCTCATACATGAGTGTGAATTACAGAGTGTTCATGTAGAAGTAGATGTAGATCAGAAGTTCCAAGAAAAATTGAGCTAATCTACTCAAATATTGTTTAATTATTCCACTTTCCTTGTAAAAGTTTAAGAAGTGGAGGTAATCACTATTCACCTCTAACTGTTTAACATAATGAGGGAAGGATCAGGACCTTACATATGTGGGAAGCCATTCCCAGTAGCCCTCTGAGTAGAGAAACAAAGTGGGAGTGAAATCTGAAGAGAGAGTAAGTGAAGAAATTTCTTAGTTACTAAATATATATCAAAATCTAATAATAATATTACAAAATAACGAAAATTAGTGACATTATACTAGACGTGCACATATTGTTATCAGTATAAAGAGCCAATGATGAAAGGCTGACAATTCACCAGTCTTACTCTGTTACTCTGTATCCAGTACACCAACCACAGTAATCGAGTTCCATACAAAAGCTGTTGCCTCAGTCAATCTGCCAGGTTTCCAAAGACCTTGCAGAGTTTTCTCTCCTTTCTAGGTAATTTGCATAGCTTTGTCCGATACAGAAGCTATCGCCCCAATCATTGTACCAGGTTTCCACAAGCCTTGTGCAGTTTCCCCTCCTTTCTAGGTAGGATACATAGCTTGGGCTCTGGTACTGGAATTCGTGCAACAAATAGAACCACTACCATTCTTCGAGGAGTTCAGAAATCGACACTCCGGATACATTTGGAGACGAAGATGCCCTCCGAAGAGAGTGCTGATATCAGGGAGCAAGAGCTAGAGGCCTTGCACTCTCTATTTTGTAGCTGGGTCATCAGTCCAACAGTGAGGTTAACCTTTAACAAGCTTCACTTGCTCGTCCTATCAGAAAAATTCAAATGTTTTTCTAGCTTTTTCTTGAAATATGAACCTGCTCACATATTCAGGGCAGCACATCCTGCTTCGTTATGTGCCATCAGTTGTGACATTTTGATCGCTGTAGACAAGAACATTGAAATCCTGCAATTTTTCCACATTTCCACCAGACGTTACTTCTTCTTTACTGGTTCTAGAAAGGTAAACGAGATACGGTCCGTGGCTTGGTAAGATGCGAAACATCGTCTCTGGAGGAATTAAGTGGCTCACATTTCGCACGTTCCCTGATACCTTGAAAATATTTTGTACTCTTTTTTCAGTACTGCCATCCTCCAGGACACGCTGCCATTTACCTGCCTTCCAAGATTCTTATCTTTGCCTGATAGTGATCCCTCCACCAGCTGTGCACTGGGTAGATCAGAATTCGGTTTTTTATTTCGATACAGTTCCGTCTGTAGACTTTCAGGAGTGGAGACTTTTCCTTTAGTTTGGTTCGCAATACGTTAGTATACGTATTTTCTTTCGGAAGAGTTGGGATACTGTTCCACAGATGCAGTATTTGCCATTCACGTATCTCCTGAATTGAAAGAAATATATTGGGAACTGCGAATGCGATTAGACTGCTGCTGCACAGGTTATTGGGGTCAATGGAAAACTTGTGCCGTACCGGGACTCCGGATTTTCCGCTCTACCCGAGCGGTCGCCTTAACCACCGGCTATTTTAGCACGCCTCCGAGACCGACTCAAACCTCCGGAAGTCACTGACTGCTCACGTCCTGCAGTGACACAACTGCTGTGGTTCCCGCAGGTGGTGCAGGCATGCAATGCTACTGACAACAGTATAAAAGTCTTTCGCTGTGCGGGAATGACAGCAATTGTGCGAGTACTGGACTTGGGCACTCGGTGACATACAGAGATTCGGGTCGGTCCTGGATACGTGCTCGAATAGCCGAAGTGGTTAAGGAGACCTCTCGCGTAAACCAGCAAATCCAGTTTCGAGTATAGGTCCTGCAGAAGTTTTCATTTGTCACTACTAAACTCTACAGCTGCAGTCTAAACGTATACGCAATTCCGAATACATCACTCTCATTTCACAAAACTGTCCATCGTAACAGTGTGTGTTGCGTCAGACGTGCATGCACGTCTGAAGGACATTGCATAGCACACATAAAACACAGGAAATGCAAATAGTATCTCCTTAATTGTGTATGTAAATAGTTACCGTCCTCCTGTTCATTTGCTGGGACAATGAGTGCTGAGAATACTCTGCCAGTACTCACATATCGTTAGTTTTTGGCCAAGGGTTAAACCGAACGCCACCGACGAAATTCCGGGTGTCGGTAAGGGTATTTTATGAGTCATTTGGTGCCAGAGATCCGTGGCATCCTATGCCTCTTTACAAAGTGATGTAATTACGATTCGTCTGGTCTGGTTTTCCTTTTGTGTAAATTTCTTCACAATAGTGAAAAAACCTGTGACACAAAAGACGGAAGAGTGTGGTTTCTCATAGACACCTGTGTTGAGATGTTGCAGTATTGAGACGTGATTGTAGCTGCGGGAACAGTTCAGCGCTGCGTCGTTGTAGCGCTCTTCCGCAGAATTCAGTAAACCCGTACACGAGTTGCATATCGGCCAGCTCTTCAGCAGTTAACTTATTCATACTGTTGTGTACCACTGTTAAGGTACAACTATTACTGCTGTCAGCAGGAAGTACTGAGAGTCACTGGAACAAGTTTGATTCCAAACAAGCCGGCCGAAGTGGCCGTGCGGTTAAAGGCGCTGCAGTCTGGAACCGCAAGACCGCTACGGTCGCAGGTTCGAATCCTGCCTCGGGCATGGATGTTTGTGATGTCCTTAGGTTAGTTAGGTTTAACTAGTTCTAAGTTCTAGGGGACTAATGACCTCAACAGTTGAGTCCCATAGTGCTCAGAGCCATTTTTTTTTTTTTTTTTGATTCCAAACACGACACCCAGAGCATACCATCGACATTTGCACTCTTGTGTAGATACTTTCAGTGCAATTCAGATACAAAAATAAATGAGGTAAGATTTCAGATGAAATGTAATTAATCTCTATTGAGCCATCGCCGTCTCAGTTGTACCATAACGCTCAGAAATATTCTGTCAGTGGAATTTGGGCTCACCGTGTATAGCACAGTAGCTGCCCTGCTAATACAAGGGCTCTCTGATACGAGCTTCTTGCGCCATAAATTCCTCGTCTTAATACCATAAGCGTCCTGCTCGTAGATCTGTATATATGGTATGTCAATTTCATGGTCGTAGCGATTTCTCGTTTATCTGTGATGTGTTTAGATTATTCACCAATAAATAAGGTACAATTTCCTTTTCTGACGTCAATCAGCCAGTTACAGTTCACAATACTGATTTATTTCTGTAAAGGTCCACCATACAACTGTATAAGCTTCGTAAAGGTTTGCCAGTGTAACATCTCTTTTGGTTCTGGTGGTGTACAAGGGACTAAATAGTATCCTGATCACAGTGCGACAGCCTGAAACACAACTAAATATTTTTATTAGTCCCCAAGGAACTTGAGAGCAGCTGGTTTATATTTTTATATGTATCAGATTTTAAATTTCTCAATCAAATTTAGGAGAATGAAATAACATTAAAACTAAGCGTCTCAAAAATGGCAAGGAATTCTAGAAATTTACAAGCTGTTTTCAACACTATGCACCAAAAGTGGTATAAATAAGTTATTATTATTGTTGTAATAAAATGCATGTATGGGAACGTTATAGTTATTATCGTTGTGAAATGCACCTGCGACAAATTAAAAGTGAGGATAACAAACTATTGCCTACCACCCCTCCAAAAATCGAACTCTGTATTCGTGCCTGTTTGCGAGATCGTAGGCTGTGGAACAGGAGCTTGTGGTGGGATATCTTCCTCCAGGAAAGGAACGGCAGGGGTTGTCGATTTGTGCGCGCAGCAGAAGGGGATGTGACAGCATGGCAGTGATTCCGGAGACCTCGGGGCGGCGTGGCGCAGAAAATCCCGTGGCCTGTAGAGGCGTTGTGTCTTGGAGTAAGCAGATTGTGTGACCCAGGCCCGCCGATGAGCGAAACTCGACAACTGGCTAGAGGAAGTCACCGTGCTAGGAGCTGGTGTAATGATGAACTGTTGATTACGTAGTGAGTACTAGTGACCTCGAGGCTCAGTCATTACCAAATTGTTGAGATTTGGCGGTGGTGGCTCAGGGTGCTGGCTGCAGAACTGCATCCTCACCGTCTTCTTCATACGACTGGCGCTTTGGCAACCAGATATACGAATAAATTATTAAAAACACGAAACAATCCATATAGTTTAACTGACTCATCGATTTCTGTGTGTTTCTTAGAAGCCAAAAAATGTATGTGGTATCTCAGAACGAGCGAAGACCGGCGTGCGAGATATCCTAATGCATCGAAATTCTACATCGAATTTTTTGCGTCCTGATATCTCTTTCAATGCAAATTGTCAGTCGAACAACTCTTCCTGCACGCTCCTATTTGTATTTTATTTCGTAGACCCGAACGTCTTCGTAGAGACGTTGCTAGACCTGGCCAACGAATTAACACTGCAGCAAAAGAGAAGTGTCTGCGGTGAGCAACAGATGGTGTACACACTTGATTTTAAGGGGTTTGTAACTGCACTGTGCAGTACACACAGTTCTACCCGCCACATCACCCTGTCGTTTTTTCTCATACGTCGATATTTTATTTTATCCATTGTACCGTTCCTCGTTATATAATTGTTCGTAGCCGTATACTACGTTCAACAATCTGTAAACAATTTGTGGAATTAGAATCTTTGTATACGCTATAGATATGCTGTCTTCATAGCTAGAAATGTGTTCCTTCAAAAATGGTTCAAATGGCTCTGAGCACTATGGGACTTAACAGCTGTGGTCATCAGTCCCCTAGAACTTAGAACTACTTAAACCTAACTAACCTAAGGACATCACACACATCCATGCCCGAGGCAGGATTCGAACCTGCGACCGTAGCAGTCGCGCGGTTCCGGACTGCGCGCCTAGAAACGCGAGACCACCGCGGCCAGCAAATGTGTTCGTTTTTATGAGGTTAGTATTAGTGGCAGGCCTATTGTTCTAGATTTCTTACTTCTTGAATCCTCTTGACTGGTACATAATAACACAAGGAATGCTAATTTTTCACTGTCTGACAATTCCTTTGTTTGACTAGGTGACTTGAAAACCTAGTTTAGTCGGTCTCTCTTTCGGGCAGCGCAGCCGGGAGAAGACAATGCTGATCGTCCATGTGCCTCGCGATCAACTGTTTATAACGGTTTCGCTGGAGAATCTGGAACTTAACGTTCTGTTATACTTTGGTTGACATCCAGCTGTGATAGCTGCGAAGTTTTCAACTAATCAGTACCCTACTGGGGCACTAACTTCTGATCGTACTGTGTACCTGACCCAGCTTGTTTCTCACTTGGAGATATAGTATCACCAAAGAAACTGTATATAACGCTCCTACACTTTTCTTAGCAGCTCTACGGATCTGTCAGGGTGCAGAGTTAGAGTCATCATTGGACATAAAATGTGTTGTCATTTTCTTTCCGACATGGCGTTAGTCGAGGATGAATGTTGTACTTGCGTTGGACGTAAACGTTAACAAATATTTCCTAGCGGTATGCTGACCACTACACTTGTTATGTGCTCCTCGTGGAATTTCATAATTTTTGTCACAACGTCTTTGCATAGGACAACTATAGTTGCTACTGGATATTTTCAGTTAAAACTATATGAGCCGTGGTTGGACACTACAGTTCCAAGTGTTTCTTGCTTTAGTCTGAAAACTTCCTGCACTTTATCACAAATATTTTTCGCGTCAATAAGGAGGTCACTTAGACATAAAACGACTGTATCGGTTGCTTCTAGGTTAGAAAGGACACCGCGCAGCCCTCCAGATACATACGTCTGGTAACATTTTTTGGGCAACGACTTTGTTGAGCTCCTCCAGTCCACCTATCTTCCCATTGTTTGCCCCTGTTTGCTTTAGTGTTTATTCTTTCTGGGTTTCTTCATTAATTGTTTATTATTTGTTAGCCTTGATTCGTCATTATTTCTGCCGAGTCGTTGTTTCCTTCTCATCTTTCTTGATACTAGAGTTAAAAAAAGAAAAAAGAAACTTACTTATAGAAGGCAGCTGAGAAGAATTCTCATGGAAGGTGATCCCTTTTACCTCGCCTTCATCCCACTCCTCGGGGCCAACGAGATATACATGTCCTACAGCAAACTTGTGACGTCACACTAGTCGGTTTGACCGCCATACTTCGCGAACTTTCTGCTCCGTGGAGGGCCAACGGGATATCAATATTTAATTGAAAAGGTACCCACTAAAGGTCTTAATTTTGTTTTGTGCTATCGAGAACTTTTATTCACTTAAACACGCAGTTCAGAATTATTAAATTCTTCTGAAAAAGTTACTCGCTCCCCTCTGGGGACGGCTACTGGCATACGTAAGACCCGCAATGTCACTTCCTGTGACGTACTCGCTGCGGCCTGTCTTTCACGTAGATCTCGCTTCTCCTGCCCTCACATCAGCTGTCCAAAGTCAATGATATTGGCCATCCAAAAGGTGATAGACATCACTTGATATACACCAGATGTCCGACAAAGTTTAGATTTGGGGAAAGTGAAAATATGATGTATTCCTAATATTCGGCTCGCGTAATGTGTTCACCTAAAAACAGAAACTAAAATTTTTTGCTACAGCTTTTACTTCCGTTCTTTACAAATGAGACCGATTTTACACACCTTTGATATGCGATTATGTTGAAGCCCTGTCTTCAAACCATTCGCCCATTAGCAATCAACAAATGACGAAAACCATGATATAATGATATAATGTACGAATGTGAAGACTGAAACATAACATTTCCTTTTTTACCTAAACAGAGAAATCTCAGAGCGAATGAAGATTTCGCTAGCAAAAGAAAATGCTGCATCACATTTGTACATCGAATCTCTCCTCTCCTCGTGTCTTTTAACAGTGCAAGCTATCAAATGAAGAAATGTTTCTCTGTGCTGTTCCTTATATGTTATTTAACAGACCTGATATTTTCCGCGCACACAGGAAGCACGAACATGTCGAACAATTAATATTACAGCAGAAGAGAAGTGGTCTATGGCGAGCAATAGCGGGTGTACACACTTACTTCTAAGCAGTTAGTACATCCATTACTGTACGCTGCAGATAACACAGCATCCACTTGTAACATCATTCAACTGGAATGACAATGGCTCTGAGCACTACGGGAATTAACATCTATGGTCATCAGTCCCCTAGAACTTAGAACTACTTAAACCTAACTAACCTAAGGACAGCACACAACACCCAGCCATCATGAGGCAGAGAAAATCCCTGACCACGCCGGGAATCGAACCCGGGAACGCGGGCGTGGGAAGCGAGAACGCTACCGCACGACCACGAGATGCGGGCTGGAATGACATTTCTTACGAGTGTGTGGACTGTAACAGAGTGATTTGCGTGTTCTTTTTTCCGACAGGAGAATTTCTGTAGTATCGCAGACTGAATGAAACTTGTAGAGGAGGAGAACCTTGCGCATCGTGCTTTGTACATCGAATTATTCTTGTCCATATATCTCCACCAGTACACCCTGTCAAACGAATATACTTCCCTTTTTGCTGTTCTTTGCATCTTATTTAACAAACCCTAAATCTTCTTCATAGACAGTTAGCAACAACAAGTCGACGAAATGATACCGCAGAGGAAGAGAAGTGCACTACGGCGAGCAGCAGTGGAACCACACGCTTGCTTTTATGAAGTTTGTCGTTCCACTGTTGCCGCTGCAGCACACACAGAATCCACAAGCCACATCATTGATCTCCGTATCGTCTCGCACTATTTTGTGTGGACGGAAACGTAATAACGTGTGTTCGTCCTTTTCATCTAGTCTTCGGACAGTCTACGCAGTTTCTTAGCTATCTGAGAACGAGTGAAGCTTGTCGTGCAAGAGAACCGAGCGCGTCGTGATTTGTACATCGAATTATTCGTTTTTGATGTCTCTATCAGTGCTCACTGTCAAATAACTATGCTTTCCATTGTGATGTTCTTTCAATCTTATTTAAAAGACCTGAAAACTTGTTCTGAGACAACGAGGGGCAACAACACGACGGATTAATAACACAGCAGCAGACAAGTGGTCTACGGCGAACAGCAGTGGAACGACGCACTTGCCTTTAAGAAGTTTGTCGATCTACTGTCGTTCACTGCGGTCCACACAACATCCACACGCCACATCATTGATATGCGTATCGTCTCGCACTATTTTGTTTGGACTGAAACATAATAACGTGTGTTCGTCCATTTCTTACAGCCTATGGACAGTGTACGCAGTTTCTGTGGCATCTGAGAACTAGTGAAACTTGTCGTGCAAGAGAAGCGACCGCGTCGTGTTTTGTACAACGAATTATTCATTGTTGATGTCTCTATCAGTGATCACTGTCAAATGAACACGATTTTCGATGTGCTGTCTTTGAATCTTATTTAACATGCCTAAAAACTTGTTCTGAGACAGCAGGAACAACAAGACGACGGATTAATACGGCAGCGGAAGAGAAGTGCACTACGGCGAGCAGCAGAGGAACCACACGCTTGCTTTTAAGAAGTTTGTCGTTCCATTGTTGTCGCTGCAGTACACACGGAATCCACAAGCCACATCATTGATCTGCGTATCGTCTCGCACTATTTTGTGTGGACTGAAACATAATAACTTGTGTGTGTCCTTTCCTTACAGTCTGTGGCATTTCTGTGGTATCTGAGAACGAGTGGAGTTTGTTGAGCAAAAGAACCGAGCGCGTCGTGTTTTGTGCAGCGAATTATTCTTTTCTGATGTCTCTGTCAGAGCTCACAATCAAATTAACATGCTTTCATTTGTGCTGTTCTTAGAATCTTATTTATCAGGTCTGAATATTTCTAATGAGACAGTGTGGAACAACTAGACGACGTATTAATACCACAGCAGAAGAGAAGTGGTCCACGGCGTGCTGCAGTGGAACGACACACTTTCCTTTAAGAAGTTTGTCGATCTACTGTCGTTCGCTGCGGTTCACACAGCATCCACACGCCACATCATTGATATGCGTATCGTCTCGCACTATTTTGTTTGGACTGAAACATAACAACGTGTGTTCGTCCTTTTCTTACAACCTACGGACAGTCTACGCAGTTTCTGTAGTATCTGAGAACGAGTGAAGCTTGTCGTGCAAGAGAACTGACCGCATCGTGTTTTGTACAACGAATTATTCTTCTCTATGTGTCTATCAGTGCTCACTGTCAAATGAACATGCTTTGCTTTTCTTTGTGGTGTCTTTGAGTCTTATTTAACAGGCCTGAAAATGTCTTCTGAGACAGCGAGGATCAACAAGACGACGAATTAATACCACAGCAGAAGCGAAGTGGGCTACGGCGAGCAGCAGTGGAACGACACACTTGCATTTAAAAAGTTTGCCGCTCCATTGTCGTTCGCTGCGGTCCACACAGCATCCACATGCCGCATCATTGATCTGTGTATCGACTCGCACGATTTCGTGTGGCCTGAAACATAATATCGTGTGTGTGTCCTTTTCTTACAGTCTGCGTCATGTCCATGGTATCTGAGAACGAGTGAAGCTTGTTGTGTAAGAGAACCGAGCTCGTCGTATTTTGTACATCGAATGTTTCTCCATTTGACGTCTGTGTCAGTGCTAGCTGCCAAATGAAAAAACCCTCTTGTGTGCTGTTCATTATATCTTTGTTAACAAAGGCGAATTTTCTTCACAGAATAACAGCAATACCAGGTGTATTAATCATCTCAGTAGAGGAGATGTGGTCTGCGGCGAGCCCAAGTGGTTGTGTACACTTGGTTCTAAGAAGTTGGTACTTCCACTCGAGCTCGCTGCGGTTCAAATAGCATTCACGTGCCGCATCATTTAACTGCAATGTTGTCACGTACTAAATTATGGACTGAAACGCAATCGCATGTCTGTGGCTTATTTACAGTCGACGGAATATCTGTGGCGCTTCTAAACGAACGAAACCTTGAGTCCAAGAGAACCTAACGTATAGCTATTTGTACATAAAATATCTCTTCTTCTGACGTCTCGATCGGTACAGGCTACCACAATAGCACACCTTCCTTCCAGCATGCTAATCTCAGTATCTTATAGAAAAAATATGTAAAAACTTCTTTGCAGAAAGCCAGCAACAACAGGTCGCAGATCGTTGGATTAATACTCGAGCAGAAGTACTACTGCAGGCTGTCAAATGAGCAAACTTTTCACTGTGCTGTTCGTCGTATCTTTTTTAACAGAGCTGAAATTGCTTCGCAGAAACCCAGCACACCAGAGAGACGAATTATCACACCATCAGTAAAGCAGTGTTCTGCGGCGCGCAGGAGTGAGAGTACACACTGGTTATTAAAAAGTTTGTACTTCCGCTCCTGTTCGCTGCGGTTCACATAGCATCGTGCCACATTAGTTGACTGGAACAACACTTCGCCGGTCGTCGGAATATGGTAAAATGAAAGAGCTATCCATTGATTTACTCTTTTCATGTAACTGCTATAGTTATAGTTTCCTGCACTTTTCCTCCAATAATATATATTTTAACACATTTTAATTATCCTCATTAAATGATTGCTTCGTTCGTAGCTGTTGTGCTGAGTGGAACATTGTGTAAAAAATTTGTAGTTTCTGAATCTATGTAGACCCATATGCAATCAACAGCTCTACTGCTCTTTATAGCTACATGTTTGTTCGTTTTACATCTCCGAATTATAGTAGCTATCCGAAAGACGTTGTTTCTGTACTTTAAGAGGATGATTTGTGACGCTGTACTAGGTTCTTTGCCATTTCGGTGTTCTAGAATTACTATATTGATACATAAAAATACAAAGGATCGCATTTAACACAGTCTGCTGCCTGTCAATGTCTGTGTGTTACTCGGTTCATTAAAAACATTACTTGGTTCATAAGAAGAGATAACATCCTAGTGTCTCAAGTAAAGAGATTGATCTCTAGAGGGAAAAAGAAATTCACCATCATTCATGGTACTTTTTTCTTAGATGTTCTGTCGTAGACATAACAACAGATCATTTTTCGTTTAATTTTTTTGAATATCAAATTGAAAAAATAAGTATTAAGTTTGATTTCATTTGAAAGTGTCTGCATATTAAGGAAAGTAAAGGTTTTTGATATTAACGATGGAGAAACTCATTTATTCAATTATTCGTTCGAATTCGTTGAAGCCGAGTCAGTAGTTATTGTATTCCTCCAATTCGTTATCCTCAGTGGACCCAGAGTGATTAAAAATTCTCGATATCCGCCTGTCGCTTTTTACCGCACTCTTCGTGACACTGAGTGCCGAATACATCGTGAGTCATCATGTTTTCTTTTCCGCGTGCAATTCGTGCTCCACTCGGACAGATTCAGTAGTATTCATAATCCAGGCTTTCCCTGTGTCCCACCAACCACGTTTTTTCCACTCAATATTACAGCTTGAATTCTAGTATTGTTTATTCCATCGCCTTTAAAATAAACATTGCGCCGCTGACAACCATGATGCATGAATATGTGCCGCTTTCATTCTGGTAGATAATTTGCGTAAAGGCTTTCCGATTTAGTTGTCGAAAGTAAGGCAAATTACCATTTTCACAATCGATTTTGTATCAACATGTATTGCAGCTCTGTACATCGTTGAAATATAGTTCAAATATCACTGTTTACAGTAATGTACATCGTTGAAATATAGTTCAAATATCACTGTTTACAGTAATGTTGGCGCAGGACGGACAGCCGCTCCTCTTTTCTTTATTCCATGAGGTACACATTTTACGAGCCGGAAAAATTATTTTCCTTAACTAAACCTACGAGAGTACCTCAGAACGTAAGTTACACATACCGTCCTACGTTAAGAGCCATACGCAACAAAAGTGGTGCATTGTCACAAGAGAATGCATGTTCTGGGTCTCCTGCAGACACAGTAGCCGGCCGCTGTGACCGAGCGGTTCTAGGCGCTTCAGTTTGGAACCGCGCTGCTGCTACGGTCGCAGGTTCGAATCCTGCCTCGGGCATGGATGTGTGTGACGTCCTTAGGTTAGTTAGGTTTAAGTAGTTCTAAGTCTAGAGGACTGATGACCTCAGACGTTAATTCCCATAGCGCGTAGAGCCATTTGAACCATTTTTTGCAGACACAGTTCTGCTACGGTATGGGGTGAGCAGAACTTCCAGATGTCACACAGATTCACCGTGGAATTGTTACGGTGTATGGACCAAATTCACTGCCGCATCCTGCCGGAGTGAAATAATGCGAAAAGTTTGATCAAAGCGCCACGGACGTGGGTGATTCTGATCGAGAAGAAAGGCCATCGATAACGACCACAGACGACAATGCTAGGCATCTGAGGAACTGATTCACAGCAGCCAAAGATTTTAGGACGATGAGGACATTCACACAGTGGCTCTCAAATACTCCTCGACCAAGCAGGGGGTTTCTATTGTGGAGAAACCGAACTGTTGGGAAAACATTCCGACCGCCGTTTACCGAAGTTTTCCTAACTATGTTGAAGAATAGCGTTATGTTTCTGTGTCAGTTTGAAATGTAGTGCACATTCAATAAAAGTGACTTGGCCTGCCATAATAATGTGTAACTTATTTATATGGAGTCCCCTCCTATTGTTCACACACACCTTGCATACTTACAGGCTGCTTGAGTTACTGTTGTGGCTACCTTCAAATTCTGTGTGACGATAAGGCATTATTTATCCTTTGTTTCATCGCAAGCAACTAGAATCATCACTTCGTTCGCCTTAAGAATGTTCAAAATGTAGTATGTCAATGTAATAGTAGCTGATATTTATTTAGTTTGAAGCGAAGTGTCTACTGAGAAAACTTCCTTGATGTAACTCCAACATTTTTTTGTACCAACAGCTTCTTTTAGGTATGTAAGCCATTTGCTGCTATTGCATTAAGTGATTTGAAATCATGACATATGTTGTACTTCTTTTGATGTAACTACATATTCTAATCAATAAAAACGTCTTCTGTTCGCAGGTTGCTGGCAAGATGGCAGCAGATCGCGAGGTGGTAAGTAAAACAACTTAATGATTGAAAGATAAACTAACTTTTTCCGGTCTCGGAGAACCCACTAACAACAGTAACTGTATTCTTACTGACCACCTGTAGTTGTAACTATGACGCTGTCAAGTGAAAGAATTCGGAAAAAGAGTTGGTTGAGTGGGCGTAATATTTCTCATTCAGCTGTAGCTTAGGTACTGAAGGGAAGAACCAGAAATAACCTTCCTTAGCTCTGCAGACTTTGCAGTTTAACAGAAACCAGATGGAAGTTTGAAATCAGGGTAGAAATGTTCCGAAACAACTTCCCTAGAGACCACGAGTAGAACTGAACATGCGCAGCTTCGTCTGGAAGCTTTAACTTGTGCAGAAAATAAAGTTTGTAGGGGTACAACTCCGCTTTAATAATTCGCTGAGATGACGATCCCTTAATTTCTACTTGCACAGATAACCTGTTTTAGAATTTTGTTGCAATTTTCTGGAGATTATCTTTCACTTGAACAATTTCTGCTTTTCGGACAGTTTAGTACTGTGCACACCAAGTGGTATAATAGGAACTGGCGATATTAACGTAACGAATAAAATACCACTGTTAATGAGTACCTATTAAACAAATATAAATCCCACACTGGAATCTGTTTAGTAGGGTGTGATTCAGGAACATAAAAGGGATTTTCCATCATTTATTTCGTTTCTGGACAGCAATTAGATCTATCCGGTTTTTATTACAACGCTTTTGTGTTTGCTTTAAAACTTCACTAATTTTTAACAAATTAATACCATTGATTGTTTCTTGCTGTATTAGACAGCCATTCTACACTGCAGATATGACTTATAAACAAGTCCGCAGAGTATGAACCTACGCCTGTAACGTAGTAGTTTCTAGGCCAACAGTTGATAGGTGTACAGCAGAGTGCAGAATTGTTCAAGGCACTGCACAAGCAAGTCTATCGTTCCAAGCCGTGACACATTTGCTGTTCTTGATTGCAGTTCTGTACTTGTGGACCATATAAAAGTAATTATACTTTAGGACAGGTCTGTTCAATAGACGGCTACGCGAGCACGGGGCTCACGCTCGATCACCGCGTAAGTAGTCAGCGCTCGCGGTATTGTGCGCTGTCTTCAGAGGAATTACTATGTTGCGTTCGCCCCGGTTTTAAGGGCAAGCCTATACACTTAATGGCGCATTGCTTAACCCCAGAACACTAATAGGAGGAAAATGTTACATTGCTGTTAAACCATACTAAACTGTACTACTTGTACGGCTTCAAATTTATTCAAGGAAAATCATAATTTATTGGTTATGCCCTAGTTTATTATAATTATTAGATATCCAATGTGATATTAAATGCCAAATTAAGTTCAAAATGCCCTGTTTTATGCCCTACTGCAATCGTGAATTTTACGAGGGTTTAGCAGTCTAGGGTTAAAATGGAGAGTAGCTTTCTTAAAATCAATGAAGAGCAGTGTTATAGGCGGTTTTGGAACGTTAAATCGAAATTCTGACATACCAGTATTAGTGTATAACACGTCAATGCCTAGCTACAGATAGAACGCGCAACCTCGGGGACCCTTTGCTGCTTTATTGAAGCATGTGTCGCAACCCAACGTGAAAGTGGAGGGTTCAAAATGTATAAGCAGCCTTTCCTGTTTCAGATCATGTTCAAATTTCGTCGAATGGCTTTGAAGGGTCTCTAGTGGATCCGCCCTGTATACCAGGGCAAAAAATGACGGTCGAACTACACTCCAAACGGGTCACATAAAGTTAAGTAACCATGAAGCCCCACAATATCCTCGGAGATGGGAGGAAACGTCCGGAGTTATCAGCTGTGTCAAAGGTCTCAGATATGTCATCGTTTTCCTCATCTGTCATCTGTCGTTTTCGAGAGCTTAATGTGTGGAAATCAACGCCTTTTATGCCACCCTCTGAGGGTTTTTCATCTCGATTATGAGCTCCGGTGTGTCTCAAATATTCATCTCATCCACCCATACGAAAATAGCGCGATTTTAACGCTATGGCCGGCTGCTGTGGCCCAGCGGTTCTAGGCGCTTCAGTCTGGAACCGCGCGACCGCTACGGTCGCAGGTTCGAATCCTGCCTCGGGCATGGATGTGTGTGATGTCCTTAGGTTAGTTAGGTTTAAGTAGTTCTAAGTTCTAGGGGACTGATGATCTCAGATGTTAAGTCCCATAGTGCTCAGAGCCATTTGAACCATTTAACGCTATGCATAGCGTTTCTGACCCCTATCGCATAGGCGTCAAAAGAAGGGGCGAATTGTGGTAACATGTGGTGTGACGACTATTGTATCGTGAGACATATCTACAATAGCGCTGAGCACTATTGTAGAGATTCTGGTGCCAAGGTGACAACAGCAACACACCTTATACACCACATGAACCTCTCAGCTCTGATCTTTTTTTCACGTACGTCGACACCTTGCAGTTTGAAGCGTCGTCTAGTCCGATGGTGACAACGCATGGGGCCACGTTTTCGAAACATCACAGAAGAAGGCTGTAGGCAGCCTAGAGCCAAATTCCAAACTTTTTCGTCACAATCGGAGACAATTACGTGGTTTCGAAAAAGTGATCCTTTGATTGTGTTCCGCAATGTAAGTAAATGTGGACCAGATGCGGTTTAGATTCAAAGAAATGGTTTCTGTGGCAATGGAGAGATTTATAATAAATAACTAAATAACAAAAGACACTGCCCCAGTGGTACAAAAAACAGGCCAGAGCACTGCTGCAGAGGCAACGGAAAAAAGCATACCGAATGTAATAGATCACAAACTTTCCAAGACTAGCTGTATTTTACTGAAGCTTGAAACTTAGAGCGGACGTCAATACGAGAAGATTTTAATAGGTTACACAACGAAACTCTGTCTCGAAATCTGACAGAAAATCCAAAGAGACTATGGTCGTATGTAAAGTATACCAGCGGCAAGACACAGTCAATACAAATCATAATACTACCAACAATAGCGCCACTAAAGCAGTGTTATTAAACATAGCTCTCTGAAATGCCTTCACAAAAGAAGATGAACTAATTATTTGAGAATTAGAATGAAGAACAACTATCATCATGAGTTATTTAGAAGTTAGATATCCCCAGTCTACCGAAGCAGTTAAAATCACTTAATAAAGGCAAATAATCTGGTCCCGATAGGGGCTGTATATCAATAAAGGTACTTTCGGATTATGCTGATACAACAGCCGCATATTTCATCCGATACAAACGTACGCTCGACGAACGATCCGTACTACATGACTGAAACGTTCCACCAGTCACATCAATGCTCAGGAAATAAAATAGCAGTAATCCGATTGATTACGGACCCATGTCACTGGCGTCTATTTGCAGTAGGACTTTGGAACATATACTGTGTTCGAACATTAAGAATTACCTCGAATTTAACGGCCTACTGACGCAGTCAGCACGGATTCAGAAAATATCGTTCTTCTGAAACTAGCTCTTTATTCGCACGACGTAATGAGTACTATCGACGGGGGATCTCAAACAGATTGCATATGTCTAGATTTCCATAAGGCTTTTGAAACTGTCCCTCAAAAGTGACTTATAATCAGATTACATGCCCATGGAGCACTGCATCAGGTATGCGACTGGATTCATGATTCCCTATCCGAAAGGTAACAGTACGTAGACATTGACAGAAAAACGAGTAAAACAGAAGTGACGCACGACGTTTCCCAAGGAAACGCCTTCTGCTGTTCCTAATCTATATAAACGATTTAGGAGAAAATCTGAGCAGCCCTTTGGATTGTTTGCCGATTATGCTGTCATTAACCGTGTAGAAAAGGTCGTCAGAAGATCAAAACGAATTGCAAAATGACTTAGACACGGTATCGATAAAGTGCGAGAAGTGCCAAATTTCTCTGAATAAGGAAAACTGTGAGGGCATCTATATGAGCACGAAAAGAAATCCGTTAAATTTCGGTTACACGATAAATCACACAAATTTAAAATCTGTCATTGCAAATATATACCAAGGAATTAGAATTACGAGCAACATAAATTGGAACGATCACATAGATAGCCGGCCAGAGTGGCCGAGCGGTTCTAGGCGCTACAGTCTGGAACCGCGCGACCGCTACGGTCGCAGGTTCGAATCCTGCCTCGGGCATGGATGTGTGTGATGTTCTTAGGTTAGCTAGTTTTAGTCGTTCTAAGTTCTAGGGGACTGATGACCTCAGCAGTTAAGTCCCATAGTGCTCAGAGCCATTTGAACCATTTGATCACATACATAATGTTATGGGGAAGGCAAACTAAAAAATGTGGTTTATTCGCAGGACACGTAGAAGATGCAGCAGGTCTGCTAAAGAGATTACCTACACTACACTTGTTCTTCCTCTGCTAGAGTACTGCTGTGCGGTATGGGATCGTTACGAGACAGGATTGACGGAGGACATCAAAAAAGTCCAAAGAAGTGCAGCACGTTATGTATTATGGCGAAAGAGGGTACCGAGTGTCACGGATATGATAAACTAGTTGGAGTGGCAATCTTTAAGACAAAGGCGTGTTCTCCTCCAAATGTGAAAATATTTTACTATCGCCAACTGACATAGGTAGTAATGATCATCGTAATAAAATAAGAGAAATCAGAGCACGTATAGAAAGATTTAAATTGTTAATTTCTCCCACGCGCTATTCGAGAGTGGAATGGTCGATAAATATTCTGAAGGTGGTTCGAAGAACACCCTGCCTCATACATGAGTGCGAATTACAGAGTGTTCATGTAGAAGTAGATGTAGATCAGAAGTTCCAAGAAAAATTGAGCTAATCTACTCAAATATTGTTTAATTATTCCACTTTCCTTGTAAAAGTTTAAGAAGTGGAGGTAAACACTTTTCACCTCTAACTGTTTTTTATTTCCCATGTGTCATTATCACCTCACTTTCGCGATTCTTCTGATACTGTTGTAATCAAGATTTTTCACAGCATATCACTTAACACTGATAATAATTATTTACAGAAGGGTTCTAGAGAAATGTAGGAACTCTCAACACGTCGCTCTTAACACAACAAAATCTAAAAATGTAAAGGGAATATCCAGAGTGCCACAGGGAAGTATGATAGGACCGTTGCTGTTTAAAATATATATAAATGATTTTGTTGAAAGCATCGGATGCTCTTCAAGGCTATTCGCAGACGATGCAGTTAACTATACCACAGTGGCAACGCCAATAAGATAGTAAGAATTTGCAGAACGACCTTCAGAGAATTGATGAATGGTGTAGGCTCTGGCAGTTGACCCTGAACGTAACTAAATGTAACATATTGCGCATATATAGGAAAAGAAATCCACTACTGCACAGGTACACTATTGATGACAAAAAGCTGGAGGCAGCGTCAGCCGTAAGATATCTAGGCGTAACTATCCAGAGCGATCTTAAGTGGAATGACCACATAAAACAGATAGTAGGAAAATCAGACGCCAGACTCAGATTCATCGGAGGAATCTTAAGGAAATGTAGCTCATCCACGAAAGAAGTGGCTTACAAGGCGCTTGTTCGCCCGATTCTTGAGTATTGTTCAGCTATATGGGATTCCTATCATGTAGGACTGATGGAGGAAATAGAGAAGATCCAACGAAGAGCGTCGCTTTTCGTCACGGGATCGTTTAACTGGCGAGAGACCGTTACGGAGATACTAAACAAACTCTACTGGCAGACGTTACAAGAGAGGCGTTGTGCATCACGGACAGATTTACTATTGAAATTTCGGGACAGCACTTTTCAGGAGGAGTCGGACAACATATTACTTCCCCCCACATACATCTCGCGTATTTACCACGAGGAGAAAATTCGAGGAATTAGAGCCAACACAGAGGCTTACCGGGAATCATTCCGACGCATTACTCGCGAGTGGAACAGGGTTGGAGGGATCAGATAGTGGTACCGAAAGTATCCTCCGCCACACAACGTTCTTGCGGAGTGTGGTGTAGATGTAGATGAACACGTAAAGAAACACTAACTCCACGACTTGCGTAAGAAGATACGTATCTCAACGTATTATCTGACATCGTGTTCCAGCTTACATATTCGTTTTATGTCTTTTCCATTCATCTCGATACTTATTAAAAGTAAAAATCAAAAAATTGTTTTCATTGGCGTCTTTTTCACTAAAGACTAAATAAGCATTAGGAAAATATACTTATGTAGCATTTTTAATTATTTTGGAAAACTATAGAAATTGGAAAAGACGGTTAGGTGATTGTGACCATGACTACCCGAATACGAGGCCACCACTTTCCAAGTTCTGCGGGATCTCTATTGCTGATAATTAAAATTGCAGCATGTGGCAGGATAAAAGAAAACGAAGTACTACTTGCTGAGCGTTGGATGTTTGGTTGATTTGGAGGGAGGGGACCAAACAGCAAGGCCATCAGTCTTATCGAATTACGGAAGGATGGGGAAGGAAGACGGGCGTGGCCTTTCAAAGATACCATTCCGGCATTTGCATGAAGCGATTTATGGAAATCACGGAAAACCTAAAACGGGATGGCCGGACGTGGGTTTGAACCCTCTTCCTCCCGAATACGAGTCCAGTGTGCTAACCACTGTGCCACCTCACTCGGTTTTGCTGAGCGTATAAGGTATACCAGGAGAAATAAGCGAGTAACTTTAAAGGTGATTTGGGGATATAGAGGGCGCAAAATTTATTACACTGAGCAGCCATCTGTAGCAGCAGCAATGGCTCTAAGCAGACTGGGTATCGAATCGAAATTAGTGCATCAGTCGTTGCGGCTTGTCACGGTGTCGAACTCGCAGTGTGCAAGTCGCATGGGGCCAGCACGGTGTTCAATGAATACGCGTACATCCTCAAACATTTAGCAGTGCTGTTGATTCACTATTTGTTGACTAATTAGTGGATGAATCACTGAGTTTCTTCCGTCGCTGAATGTGTACACATAGGAGAAGTCACACTGTGACTTCCTCTCTGAAGTTCATTGTGTAGTCTTGCCGTCATTACTTCAAACAGCTCCAATGGCGGATATTTTCCGTAAGGCACTTACTGTCTTCCTTGTTGTGGTATCTGACATTCGAACTAGATAAGGAACCTTTCGAAATTAATTTATGATGATGAGCCACATCTCTCTCAGGAAGGGGCCGGGGAAGTTCACATGGACGCTCTCCCACAGGCGCTACAGCTTTGGCCAACCATGGAACCCTTGCCTGGGAGCTGACTGGATTAATGCACAGGTCTCTCAAGAGCGGGCTGTCCTCTCGATGTCGTGCACCATGCTGGGCCAGGAAGGCGCACCGCATCGCAAGTTCCTTCGTGCGTACCGTTCGCCATTCGCCAGGGTTCAGCGAGCAGCGTAACGCAGTGATATCGTCGTCCGATCTCAGCATCAGAACTCCCAGTGCCATCTGTATTCTGTTCCTTAGGGAAAAATGTGTGCAGAAGGCAGTCAGGTGCGAGGAGTGCCGGTAATACTTCATAACTCGTTTGAGGATAAGGTCCTCACCTGTATCATTCAAAATTACAGTGGCAGTGAAGCGAAATTCGTTCAGTTTCGTAAGATGTCGTCTGCTCGGAAGTTCTGTGTTTCCCGTAAGTAACATGGGGGATTTGGTCCCATAGATAGTCTGGATGGCGGATCGCCATTAACATATTGTATTCTAGACCGATAGTAAAGTGGATAATGGTAATTGCTAAGGAAGAGATCCCAGAGTGGTTGGCGTTTCTTCGTTTTCTGGAAAGTTGTTCTCAGGACAGATCAATGAAATGGATGTTTTATAGTGCATTAATAGTCGAAATTTGGTTTCGTAAAGAAATGTATGCAGTTTTTATATGACAAATATGATAGCCAGCGCTTCTTTTCGAGTTGTGAGTAGTTGATTTTGGCTGATATGATGGTTTTAGATTCGTTTGCGATGTGTTGTTGACGTCCATCATCGCTTTTATGAGCAAGATCATGCCCCAATGCCACGTTGAGACCCTTCAGTGGCCAGGAGAAGGAATCCAGATGGTTGATAGGTCGCTAGACTGGTAGCAGAGTTTATTTATTACTAGCTGAGAAACCTGGCGTTAGCTAGGTATTATTTATTCCAGTCTTCTATTAGTCCATGTCCTCCTCCTTCTGCCCATCTCCTCGTTCCCCCTCTCTGTCTATATTTTCTTGCCTTCTCTCTCCATATATCTCCTCCTTGATCCCTCTCTATCCACATACCCTTTCTCCTTATCCTCTTCTCCCCTACCTCCACGTATATATCTACATGGGTACTCTCCAAATTACATTTAAGTTCCTGGCAGAGGGTTCATCGGACGACCTTCACAATTCTCTATTATTCCAATCTCATATAGCGCGAGGAAAGAACGAACACCTATATCTTTCCGTAGGAGCATTGATTTCCCTTATTTTATCGTGGTGATCGTTTCTCCCCACGTAGGTCGTTGTCACCAAAATATTTTTACATTCGAAGGGGAAAGTTGCTGATTGGAATTTCGTGAAGTGAATTTTTATCTGCTTTTTTGAATAGGTATATTTTTCGCTTATTTTTGGAGGATTTGGGGATTACAATATTAAATCTCGATACGACAACCCTGTGTTCACTAATCCCTGTATCGGTTTTGATGCTCGTTATTAACTCAGGATTATTTGTTGCTAAGAGGTCAAGTATGTTTTCACAACCGTTTACTATTCTCGTGGGCTCATGAACTAACAGCTCGAAATAATTTTCAGAGATGCGTGTAGCACAATTTCGAATGATATTTTATGCCTACCTCCGGAATTAAACATGTATTTTCGCCAACATATCGAGGGTAAATTAAAGTCACCACCACCTATTGTCGTAAGAGTCGGGTCCGTGTTTGAAATCAAACTCAAGTTTTCTTTGAGCCTTACAGCAGCTGTATAATCTGAATTGGGAGGTCGGTAAAAGTATCGTATTGTTATTTTATTCCGGTTGCCAACAATGACCTCTGCCCATACCAACTCACAGGAAGTATCTGCTTCAATTTTGCGACGAGTTAAACTACTTCTAACAGCAACAAACACGCCACCGCCAATATTGTTTAGCCTATCCTTTCGGAATACCGTTAGATTTTTCGCAAAAATTTCGGCTGAGCTTATATCCGGCTTCAGCCAGCTTTCAGTGCTTATAACGATTTGAGCATCAGTGCTTTCTATTAGTGCTTGGAGCTCTGGTACTTTCCCAAAGCAGCTATGAAAATTTAGAACTGTTATACCAATGTTTACTGTATCTACGTTCTTCCTGTGTTCGGCTTGCACTCTTTGTGACTGAAGCCCTTCTTGTGTTTTCCCGAGACCCTCTAACCTAAAAAACCGCCCAGTCCACGCCACACAGCCCCTGGTACCTGTGCAGCCACCTCGTGCTTATAGTGAATACCTGACCTATTCAGCGAAACCCGAAACCCAATCACCCTTTAGCGCAAGTCGAGGAATCTGCAGCCTACACCGTCGCACAACCTTCTGAGCCTCTGATTCAGACCCTCCACTTGGATGTGTACCAGAGGTCCGCAATCGATCCTGTCGACTATGCCGCAGATGGTCAGCTCAGCTTTCATCTTGCAAGCAAGACTCTCAGCGTTTACCACTTCTGTCAGCGTCTCGAAACCAGAGAGAATCTCTTCTGATCCAAAGTGACACACATCATTGGTACCGACGTGAGCAACCATCTGCAGTTGGCTGCAATCCCATCTCTCTCTATCCATGCCCCCTGTCCCTGTTCTTCACCTCCACCACTTCCTCTCTCTGTCCATCTCCACCACCCACTCTCTCTGTCCATCTCATGCTCCCCCAATCCCTGTCCACCTCCTACTGCCCCACCTCTGCTCTTACACCCTCTATCCATTGGCTTCTTCCCCCTCTGTCCATCTCCTCCCTACCCTTCTAACTGCATCTCTACCTCCCCTTCTCATTGCAAATCTCCTTCTGCCCCCCTCTCTCTCCATCTCCTCTTACCACTTCTCTCTGTCCAACTGCCACTCCCCTCTCCCTGATCATCCCCTCCCTTTTCCTTCCTCTGTCCATCTCCTCCTCTTTCTGTCCATCGCTGCCCCCTCCTTTCTGTTTCTACCTCTTCCTTCCCCCTAACTGTCTGTCCATCTGTTTGTTGTAAATAGTATGTATACCAAATTTGATTGAAATTGTACCAGGGGTTTAGGACGAACTTTTTCCCAGTGGATTTTCGCATACACATTTATCAAATATCTTTCATTAATATATGTCACGCGAATTTGTATGCATATCTCACCCGTATGTCTAGCGAGTTTCGCCCTGCAGTTTCATTTCCACCCAGCTTAACGTTTTGCGTTGTATCTCCTGAACTATGTGCTGTACAATGATATAATTGTGCAGGTATATTTAGTAGTATACGTGAATCCTACCTGCTAAATGTGTTGAGAAGAGAGTTAGAAGTAAGGAATTAGTAAATTAAAAAGTTAAGCATAATGCGGCTATTTTCACACATCTCAGAGTTTATGGCGTCATACCTTCCGACCTGTTTTTCTAGGTACATTAAGACGCATATGTGGATGCTGTGTTGGGACTATGATACAACTAGAGTTAGTAGCAAAGACTAATAAATAAAACCATCTAGCGTGATGTAGTTTTTCACTCAGCTCAATATTTGATGTCGTGTCTCCTGAACTATGTGCCATACAGAGGTATATTTTTGTAGGTACACTCACCAGCATACGTGGACACCATATGCTAAAAGTGTTACTAATAGAATTAGTAGCAACGAAGTAATAAATTTAAACGTCTTGCATTATGAGGTAGTTTTTCTCGTATTCATTGTAAATGACGTCATATTTCATGAAATAATTGCCGTAGAGGGATGTAATTTTTATAATACATTTAGTTGTACGTTTTAACACTGTCTGCAACGTATACTCGAATACAGTTAGTAGTAAAGAAGTAATAATTAAAACGACATACTTCATTTGGCTGTTTTACTGCATGAACAACGAAAATGTAGGAAGCGACAATTTTTTTTTTTCCTTTCGCGATTTGTGGGGATTGTAGGCGCAAAAATGTTTCGTAAAGGTTTGGAATTATGTGTAAAGTTTGCTGCAAGTCTCTAAGTGCTCTTAGTTTCACCGAGCGAGGTGGCGCAGTGGTTAGCACACTGGACTCGCATTCGGAAGGACGACGGTTCGATCCCGCGTCTGGCCATAATGACTTAGGTTTTCCGTAATTTCACTAAATCGCTCCAGGCAAATGCCGGGATGTTTCCTTTGAAAGGGCACGGCCGAATTCCTTCCCCGTCCTTCCCTAATCCGATGAGACCTATGACCTCGCTGTTTGGTCTCTTCCCCCAAACAATCCATTCCATCCTATTTTCAAATACTGGATAACTGCAGTATGGATATTCTTGCGTCGGGCTCTTAGCTGATTTTTGATCCCCACCACTTTGGTTCTTACCTCCACGGTGATTCTTTTCAAACAGTGAATAATATTTGTACCAAGTATGACTGAAATCAGTCCAGTGTTTTAGGAGGAAATGTGGAACATATATTCATACATACATACATACGTACATCCATTTTTATAATTTATAGGGATTTCAACTAGTTGAAAGCCTCCTGACACTGCCGTAACCATTCATATCTTGCACCTTCTTTGCGCAGATTAATCAGACGTCTAGCGATCTGGGTGGCGCTTGGTATAAATTTTGCATAACTGCATATTTTGCCGAGAAATAACTGAAGTTCTTTTAAGTAGCTAGGCAGTTGCATCTTTTCTATGGCGTCCACGTATTGCTCAGTAGGTTGAAGTCCTTAACGACTAAGCACTCCACTTGCTCTTTAAAGAACTCACACTTCGGTAGACTGCACTTCAGTCTATTTTGTTGAAGCGTCGGGAACAGTAGACGTAAATTCGCAAGATGTTTCTCTCTTGTAGCGCCACTTACTAATATATAATTAATATATGAGCCAGGTAATCGACTGTGTGGATGGAATGTTTTGAGTCAGCTGTTCAATAAATGGTGGGCATATTGCTTTTAAAGTTCTTACAGTTTGTACAACTGACGTGTTAATGATCATAAATTAAATTCAAATGGTTCAAATGGCTCTGAGCACTATGGGACTAAACTTCTGAAGTCATCAGTCCCCTAGAACTTAGAACTACTTAAACCTAACTAACCTAAGGACATCACACACATCCATGCCCGAGGCAGGATTCGAACCTGCGACCATAGCGGTCGCGCGGTTCCAGACTGTAGCGCCTAGAACCGCTCGGCCAACCGGGCCGGCAATCATAAATTAACTGAATTCTTTGTCTAGCAGCAAATGTTAATTAACTTCGGATAGAGCAATTTTAGAGAAGTACAGCCCACCTGATAGTCTTGAGATGGGTTCTTCTAGCCTTGGATCTGGAGACATCAGGGTCTAATTGAGCATTTGTAGTTGACTTTAAGTCACTATAAACAGATTAGGAAGCCATTTGATTTTCGTAACACTGCCAATGGTGTTGCCTGCTGTATGTGACATATGTGAGGTTTTCTTGTTGCACCATGCTGTCTAATTCGGACTTGAGGTCATCTCGCCGTGCTACTGGCAGTATTCTAACTATAAATCAGAGAAGTGCTGCAAAGGATTTTAGGTGAAAGTAAGCTACATTATTATTTGCACACCATAAGCTTCATGATTGCAGGTGTGGGCTGATAGGAGATTGCTGTCGTCTGTTACTTTCAAAGGAAACAATGAAGAAACGTCCATCCCAAAAATGTTTTATACCTGGCATGATGGCACGACTAAGAAAGTAATCGGACGACTGACCTTTTTGTAGAATGCTGTTATCGTGCATTTACTGCACAGAAGTATACGGTGCTTGCTGTAGGACTGCACCCTTTGTGATGTCAGCTGAAGAGATGGAGAAACAATCTGAGCATAGCACACCGGAGATGTCAGTGATAACTGACATCACAGGGTATCAAATCACTGTCAGACGACAGAGATGTAACGTACAGATGACACTTTACCTAAAAGTTGTCTCTTGATGTAGAATGAGAGATTCTAAATAGGTGTTGAAGTAAACTATCTGCAACTTATTAGAAATTGTAGCATGGAATCAACGAGTATAAAAGCACGTTCGGATTGTGGTTGTAGATGTCTTGCACTTTTAATTTAACGCTTGTCTTTAAAGGTATCTGTAATCACGAGTTATAATATGTTATCTAAATAAACATATTTACTGGTATGTCAAGGTAGCATATGTACATATAGTCAAAGCATTATGAACATGGAGTAACTGTGTTTGGTTTAACTTGTGGATGTCAAACTCGCGGCATGGAGCCCTCATGTGCCCAATAATACGTTTAATGAATACACATAGGTCCTCAGATGTGTAGTGGAGCCAACTATTCAATATTCACTGACAAATTAGTGGATGAATCTCACACATACTTCTGCTGCTGCCTCTGTAAACATAGCAGAAGACATAGTACGGAAAAGAAAGGGAGGGAACTAATGAGATCAGCTGCATCGGAAGTTTGTGCGGAATCAGCAGCGACGAGTGAAAATGCGTACTGGACTGTTTCTCGAACCTGGGACATCCCGCTTACTAAGCAATTGCGTTAACAATTGCACCACCCAGGCACAATGTTTATCACACAAGCGTGACAATCTCGGCGCGCTCCCCGGCTGATTCACATTTCTACCTAGAGTCACCTATCCTCAGTTCCCGCCTATGTCCTCCATGCTCGCTAATTTTAGGTTCAGGCTGGAGGTCGAACGTAAATGTGCGTCCTCACTGAAGGTCTTGGATTCATTCCCCATCGAGGCGAATCAGTTATCTGAATGCGTGGTGTCAGTTATTTTGGATATTTCCGGGTATTTACGAAAGAACAGACACCACAAATTCATATGATTTGTCTTTGAAGTTCGTTGTCTCTTGCCGCTAGCAATATTGCAAGCAGCGGCCAAAACAATACTTTGTTTGAAATGATTCATTTCAACTGTGTTAACTGAAGACATTTCGATTTTGCTGAACAAGAAAAATAAATTAATTTTTTAGTGCTACTGCTGCCAATAACATTTGGAACTGGCGTACATTGCTGTAAATTTAGGTCCGATTCGCACTGAGACGATACGATGCGTGAGACAAAACACGATGCTTGCTTCTGAGTGAGCAGCTGGATGAAGCGAAGCAAATATACATCGGGATTTTCCTTAACACAATGAACTTGTTCCATCTCTTCAAAAACATTGTCTGCACCTACACAGAGTTCACCATTTACTGATACACTGCCGTTGGTGACTGACCTCACTTCAAATCCAGCAACGTTTGACCTGAATACCCTTCAAACTGAATGAGATGCTACTCTGCGAAACTGAACAGTTCTAGAGATCCTATCCGAGCTTCACCAGTCTATAAACATTCTTTATGTGTCTACCACTCTGAATATGGTAACATTCTGGGTGGTCTTACAGAATATAAGCTTTTGATGTTGACATTTTTAACATTCTTAGACTTTCATCAACTTATCTTATTCTAGCGAATGGCTTCTCAGCATGAGAAATAGTAAGTGGAAAGTGTCTGAACTTATTCTGTCGAATTCGTGGAAATGTGTTCGTATTGGGGAGGGGGGGGGGGGGTAACGAGAAACTACAGCTGAACAATGTCTGATATTTACAATGTTTTATTGACGCGGTCAGTACTCCATTTTATCTGTTTCTTGACCTTTAACTAATGACAATCATGACCTCTCACAAGAGTTCATAATTTCAACTGAAACTGGAACAGAAACGTTATTCATGGTGCCTCGTTAATTGTCGTGTGGCGAGTAGCATTGTGCAACATATCACTTACCGTAACATTCCATGGGAACCGAAGGTCGTACCGGTAAGTGTCGCGTCGCGCTACCTTTATTACAACCTGTCGTATCGCATGTTATATCGTCTCAGTGTGAATCGCGCCTAAGAAATAATATAATCTACTTAAGAGTGTCACGGCTTGATAGCGTCTTTGGTACGGCGCCTGATATTTTGGCCTAATCATCAATTAATGGAGTTGGATGCAATCCATTCTCCGAGGCCCTGATCGCCGAAATTGAAACAACATTGTTATTACGAACCATACAGAAAAGTTTTGGACGAACGAGAGAAATGAGTGTATTCACGCCAAGCTTTTTGATTTGTGCAGTTATTTAGTGTGTCGTAATTTACTGTTAAAGGAAACATACTATTTTGTACTATAAGATTCTATTATTATAAGTTACACGCAGTTTTTTTTTTTTTAACTTCTTCAGCTTCTTACAGTCTAGTGAACCAGGAAGTACACGGAGAATTGTTAACGGACATCAAAATTTCCAAGAAAATATGCAAATAAATTATGTTAACCTAAGAAACGAAATAATCTACTTAATATGATACTACGTTTATACACTGCTAGCCATTAAAATAGCTACACCACGAAGATGACGTGCTACAGACGCGAAATTTAACCGACAGGAAGAAGGTGCTGTGATATGCAAATGATTAGCTTTTCAGACCATTCACACAAGGTTGGCGACACCTACCACGTGCTGACATGAGGAAAGTTTCCAACCGATTTCTCATACACAAAAAGCAGTTTACCGGCGTTGCCTGGTGAAACGTTGTTGTGATGCCTCGTGTAAGGAGGAGAAATGCGTACCATCACGTTTCCGCCGGGCGGATTGGCAGAGCGGTTCTAGGCGCTACACTCTCGAACCGCAAGGCCGCTACGGTCACAGGTTCGAATCCTGCACCGGGCATGGATGTGTGTGATGTCCTTAGGTTAGTTAGGTTTAAGTAGTTCTAAGTTCTAGGGGACTGATGACCTCAGAAGGTAAGTCCCATAGCGCTCAGAGCCATTTGAAGCATTTGAACCATCATGTTTCCGACTTTGATAAAGGTCGGATTGTAGCCTACCGCGATTGCGGTTTATCGTATCGCGACATTGCTGCTCGCGTTGGTCGAAATCCAATGACTGTTAGCAGAATATGGAATCGGTGGGTGCAGGAGTGTAATTCGGAACGCCGTGCTGGATCCCAACGGCCTCGTATCACTAGCAGTCGAGCTGACAGGCATCTTATCCGCATGGCTGTAACGGATCGTGCAGCCACGTCTCGATCCCTGAGTCAACAGATGGGGACGTTTGTAAGACAACAACCATCTGCACGAACAGTTCGACGACATTTGCAGCAGCATCGACTATCAGCTCGGAGACCTTGACGCTGCATCACAGACAGGAGCGCCTGCGATGGTGTACTCAACGACGATCCTGCGTGCACGAATGGCAAAACGTTATTTTTTCGGATGAATCCAGGTTCTGTTTACAGCATAACGATGATCGCATTCGTGTTTTGCGATATCGCGGTGAACGCACATTGGAAGCGTGTATTCGTCACCGCCATACTGGCGTATCGCTCTGCGTGATGGTATGGGGTGCCATTGATTACACCTCTCGGTCACCTCTTGTTCGCATTGACGCCACTTTGAACAGTGGACGTTTCATTTCAGACGTGTTACGACCCGTGGCTCTACCCTTCATTCGATCCCTGCTGAACCCTACATTTCGGCAGGATAACGCACGACCGCGTGTTGCAGGTCCTGTACGGGCCTTTTTGGATACAGAAAATGTTCGACTGCTGTCCTGGCCAGCACGTTCTCCAGATGTCTCACCAACTGAAAACGTCTGGTCAATGGTGACCGAGCAACTGGCTCGTCACAATACGCCAGTCACTACTCTTGATGAACTGTGGTATCGTGTTGAAGCTGCATGGGCAGCTGTACCTGTACACGGCATCCGAGCTCTGTTTGACTCAATGTTCAGGCGTATCAAAGCTGTTATTACGGCCAGAGGTGGTTGTTCTGGGTACTGATTTCTCAGGATCTATACATCAAAATTGCGTGAAAATGTAATCACATATCAGTTCTGGTATAATATATTTGTCCAATGATTGCTCGTTTACCATCTGTATTTCTTACTGGTGTAGCAATTTTAATGGCCAGTAGTGTATTTCCCAACGTAATGAGGTGGACGCTAAACGTTGCATCCATGCAATAATTATAACTATTTTATCAAGTAAAAATGAACTCAGATTGTGAAATAATCACTGATATATCAAAAATAGTAACATATAGTGTTCGATAAGTCGTTAATGCTTTATATGAATGGTAATGGCATTATTACACCTCCCACGTCACACCAGATATTACTTCTCTATTACTAAGTCGTAGCTGACTCTACATCCAGGATTCGAAATAGAAGCTACTGTTTTGTCAGCGAGGGATCGGACGGTGACAACTGCAAGAAGAGCACTACATCACCTCGTGGTCTACAGGTGTCATAAGTTCCCAGGCACATTGTGTAGAGAATTTGTCTCTGGCTACTTATGACGCCTTGCCGTCCATGAAATAACGCCGCTCCTATTTCGCTTTGGACGCCAGTTGATGCATCAGACCTCTCGCCGGCTGAAAATTATGAGTGTAGTAAGATAGTTCAATTACTTTATGGAGGAATTACATTCTTCTGCTTCTTGCATGCTGCATACAAAAACAAAGAATGAAGTCATCATGCAATCCTATGAGACTCAAGTTGTTGTAGTCTTCAGTCCAGAGACTGGCTTGACGCAGCTCTCCACGCTACCCTATCCTGTGCAAGCTTCTTCATGCCCCAGTACCTACTGCAGTCTACATCGTTCTGAATCTGCTAAATGTATTCATATCTTGGTCTCCCTCTATGATTTTTACCCTCCAAGTTGTCGTCCAATACAAAGCCGGTGATCCCTTGATGCCTCAGAATATGTGCTACCAATCGATCCCATCTTCTAGTCAAGTTGTGCCACAAATTTCTCTTCTGCCCAGTTCTGTTCAATACCTCCTCTTTAGTTATGCGGTCTACTCATCTAATCTAATCTTCAGCATTCTTCTGTGGCACCACATTCCATTCAACTGCTCTTCCAGGTTCTTTGCTGTCTCTGACAGAATTACAAAATCATCGGCGAACCTCAAAGTTTTTATTTCTTCTCGAAGGATTTTAATTCCTACTCCGAATTTTTCTTTTGTTGCCTTTACTGCTTGCTCAATATACAGATTGAATAAAATCGGGGATAGGCTACAACTCTGTTCACTCGCTTCCCAACCACTGCTTCCCTTTCATGCCCCTCTACTCTTACAACAGCCATCTGGTTTCTGCACAAATTGTAAACAGCCTTTCGCACCCTGTATATTACCCCTGCCACTTTCAATATTTGAAAGAGAGTATTCCAGTCAACATTGTCAAAAGCTTTCTCTAAGTCTACAAATGCTAGAAACGTAGGTTTGCCTGTCCTTAATCTATCTTCTAAGATAAGTCGTAGGGTCAGTATTGCCTCACGCGGTCCACTTTACCTGGTGTTCCTGTGAGATGTGCTGCCTCAGTTCTTGGAAACAGTACTCCTTGTTGTCTGTGAAAGGATGTGATGTCAACAAGATGGTGCACCAGCCCACTTCGATGTTAATGTCCGTGAGCACCTGAACAACACAAACCCTCATTGTTGGATTGGAAGGGGAAATCCTGTCCCGCTGCCAGCGCGACCTCCAGACCTCATACCTCTGCACTTTTCCTCTGGAGTAACGTCAAGACATAGATGTATGAAACCCCCGTTGAAACGGATGGAAACGTGCTTGCTGGCGTCCAAGTTGTTTGTCTCCTGGTACAACTTACACCATGGATCCTTCACACAGTGTGACAGAACTTCATGCGCCTTTGCCATGCATGCATTGAGACTGGTGGTTGTCACTTTGAACAATTATTATGAGCTGCATTGTAGTTATGAGGTGTATGGTGTGTATGTCCATAACAAAATAAATATGCCTTTACAACCATTGGTTCCCTACCTCAATCTGGTCCGTTGTGAACTCATTATCATCTGTTTGCATTTGACCCAAAAGGTTTGAGATATCCTGTAAAATCTTTTACGTTATAGAAGATGAAAAACAAGTGTAGTAATGTACACTCCAAATACAGAAGAATGTATAACTTATATTGTGCTGTAGAGAAGCGACGCTGAATGATAAAAATGTAAAATGCAGATTATTTAAAAACTTAGGCCCCCAATGCCATCCGAAGAAAATGGGCGACTCAAGATTATAAAAACTACACAAATAAGGGACATTAAAAGTATTGGCATGCTTTACCTTCCACAGAAGTTATATTAAGATATGTTCGATATTACAAATTGCATTCTTTACTTATAAAAGGCTGAAAGTAATTTTAGGTGTAAGAAAATTGCAAAATATTTGCAATGGAAGGGACGTCCAAGTCGAGTGTAAACTTGTGTTCTGTAGCGTGCAAAAGCTACGAAAACAGGGAACTGTAGAGGGTGGACTGCTTACAGAATCATGTTTTCAAACATCTCGATAGAGCTACGAACTTACGGAGTAACTTTAAAGTAATATGTCAATAATGGAGTGACAGTTGTCTAAGAAACTGGCGTTCCTTAGTGTATACTTGTCGTTGAGGCAATTCCTTGAATTTTTGAGATTGACTTATGAAGGAATTTTAATTTATGCCAAAGAAAAGACGTTTAATAAGGAATGCACAATAAGAAATTCCAGTTTCTTGCACATCAAATATTCACTCACTTTTTCATTTGAGTGATAGATCCTTAGATCTGATCACCATTTGCTTATTGCTCCACGTTTTGTAATCCTCCAGCACCTGATGTCTTCGAGCTGCGATTTTCTCGAGTTTCTATATTCTTTTAAATTTTGTCATTACAGATTTTTGATGACAGATATTAAAAATTAGGAAGCTTATCTTTTCAGGAGCACCAGAATCTGAACCCCCCCCCCTCTTTACGGACTCTGGGACAAACATTCAAACATTCAAACATTTATGTAAGTCCTGCCTACCCAGTGGTAATGTGCCGCGTATAGCCGGAGATGGGTAATGATTGAATGCCATCGTGTTCCTGTTGTCCATCACATGCAGTGACCTGTTCTCCGATGGGGGGAGTCTGAAATGACAATAATTCGACTGCCGTGGCACCTGCCTTATGTCTTGGGATCGTGAAATTTCTCCTTTTATATGTGGCTCATAAAGTAGGCAATTAGTCTGGGAACTCTTTGTGTTCCCACGATCTCTTTCTATCCGACACTGGCAGCCCAACTGCTGCTAGTGTCTAACTTATTCCTTTATTTCCATGTCACGTTGTTTCACAATTTGGTTCGTATGTAATGACTATTGTTCTTTCGATCAAACTCTCCAGGTGTCTGAAATGCCTAACATTATCTATATCTGCCTCCCTTGCACTTGAATTTCTCTTACGTAATTTCTACCGCGTCTTTTTTTATTTCCTTGTATCCATTTTGAGGAATATTGGCAATAAAATAAAAACCAGCCTTATCTTCTTATTTCTCGATTTTCTCTTTCTCTCGTTCACTTCGATTTGATTAGAAAGTGACAGCACAATACTTTCTTTAATACAGGTAATAGTTTTCATAGTCTGATATCTATAATTAGCCTTAAAAAATAAGTATATTGACAAGAAGTGAAGGAAGGTAGTACGTGATGAATGTCTGAGCTTAACGACGCGTTTTGTTTACATCATTAGAGGACGGAAACAAGTAAATCAGTGAAAGCACGAAAAACATAAATCAAGATGGCTGGACTAGATTTTGAGGTGTCATAACCCTCGCCTACGAGGCAACTTACTCGATACCTACACCGTTTGGAATGTGTGTTAGGGTCAGTATACGGACAGTAGCGTTGCACTTTGTTTTTGATGCTTCGGGAATTGCAAAACGCACGTAATTATGGAGAAGACACACAGCTCTTCCACTTGTAAGCACACAGAGGCTTCCCTAATTAACGACCTTATTTAGTGTACGGATATAATCATTAAAATTTTATGCAGTTTCTGTGTAAGAACCTGAATTAAATTTCATGTCATTCTTCAGGATCGTATCTCAGATTCAGGAACTGTCTTTCTGCCTTTTTCTCCCCAGCTTTTTTGGGTAATAATTTATTTCACCGATATGAACTTAAATTCATTACCTTGCATCTCAGAGTCAAGTCAGTTTAGCATTAAAGATGCGAAAATGCTATGTTGTTTCCTTACAATATGATTTAAAAGAACATGCAGCTAGAATGAAATTTTCACTCTACAGCGGAGTGTGCTCTGATATGAAACTTCCTGGCAGATTAAAACTGTGTGCCGGACCGAGACTGGAACTCGGGACCTTTGCCTTTCGTGGGCAAACGCTCTACGAACTGAGCTACCCAAGCACGACTCACGCCCGGTTGTTTTAACATGCAGCCGTTTCTCAGTGTCAAATCAGATATATTACAGCAAACAGAGTACCCTATCAACAGATAGTGGTCTGCAGGAATCATCAGTGGCGGGATACATTGCATTTACGAGATGTTTCCAGCGACTTATGGCACCTTGCCGTCCACACACAACAACGCTTCAGTCACTCTTCTGTCGACAGTGGTGGCAAACGACGTTTGTGGGTAAGTACTACAATTAATAAACATGAGTATTGGTTCAGATGGCTCTGAGCACTATGGGACTTAACATCTGAGGTCATCAGTCCCCTAGAACTTAGAACTACTTGAACCTAATTAACCTGAGGACATCACACACATCCATTCCCGAGGCAGGATTAGAACCTGCGCCTAGAACCGCTCGGCCACTGCGGCCGGCCTTTTCAATCTACCCCGGCATGTTCGATAGGGTTCATGTCTGAAGAACATGCTGTCCTCTCTAGTCAAACGATATCGTTATCGTGAAGGAAGTCATTCACAACGTGTGCACGATGGGGGCGCGAATTGTCGCCCATGAAGATGAATGCCTCTCCAATATGCTGTCGATATGGTTTCACTATCGGTCGGAGGATGGCATTCATGTATCGTACAGCCGTAACGACGCCTTCCATGACCACCAGCGGCGCACGTCAGCCCCACATAATGCCAGCCCAAAACAGCAGGGAATCCCCACCTTGCTGCTCTCGCTAGACAGTGTGTCTAAGGCGTTCAGCCTGACCGGGTTGCCTCCAAACACGTCTCCGACGATTGTCTGATTGACGGCATATGCGACACTCATCGGTGAAGTGGACGTGATGCCAATCCTGAGCGGTCCATTCAGCATGTTGTTGGGCCCATCTGTACCGTGCTGCATGGTGTCGTGGTTGCAAAGACAGACCTCACCATGGCCTTCGGGAGTGAAGCTGTGCATCACGCAGCCTATTGCGCACAGTTTGAGTCGTAACACGACGTCCTGTGGCTGCACGGGAAGCATTATCCATCATGGCGACGTTGCTGTCATGGTTCATGGTTCCTGCGACTCATAATCCGTACGTAGTGGTCATCCCTAGGGCGGTCTGAACGAGGCATGTCATCGACAGTTCGTGTCTCTCTGTATCTCCTCCATGTTCGAACAACATCGCTTTAGTTCACTCCGAGACGCCTGGACATTTCCCTTGTTGAGAGCCCTTCCTCGCACAAAGTAACAATGCGGACGCGGTCGAACCGCGGTATTGACCGTCTAGGCATGGGTGAACTACAGACAACATGAGCCGTGTAGCTCCTTCCTGGTGGAATGACTACAACTGATCGGCTGTCGGACCCCCCTCTGTCTAATAGGCGCTGCTCATGCATCATTGTCTACATCTTTGGGCGGGTTTAGTGACATCTCTGAACAGACAAAGTGGCTGTGTCTGTGATACAATACCCACAGTCTATCTGCAGGAGTTCTGGGAACCGGGGTGATGCAAAACTTTTTTTGATATGTGTTCTACAGATGTTTCCTGTCAGCTTACCAAAATGAAAAGAAGCAGTCTGAATAACCTCTATGTGTGTTACAGGGTAGGTTGTGCTGAGATATAATTGTTCAGGAAAATATTCTATACGTTGCGCCGTTTCCGAGTTAACTGGCATTGAAGTTATCCAATCAGGCCGTTGCGGTGCAAATTCAAGTGGCCCGGCAGATCCAATTAGTGCCAATTGTTCTCATAACACAGACGACAGCATGCGAGACTGCTCAGCCTTTGGCTCGGCATCCATCCTTTCTGCCGTCGCATGTCTAGTTTTTGTGTCGCCCTCTTGTTCGATTTTAGAAAACCAAACCAAGAATAAGTTTGGCGACACTGTCTCTGGCGGGCTGCTAGAATTTGCGCGTGCAACAGCCTGAGTGGCTAACTTCAGTGTCATATACGAGTATATGGTGTCTGGTCTTTCGAACCATTTTGATCCTGCAGCCATCATAAATCAAGACGCAACAAAGGAAGGAACGACATTCAGCTGCGTAGTGGGCACTGCTTTACGTCGATGGGGTAAGTTGAAAATTTTGTGGCGGATCGAACCAGGGTGTCCTGTTTACTATACAGATGCTCTGATTACTTTTGTTTTTTATCACAAAAAATGAGTCGTGACGGGGAGGCTAGGAGGGCGAAGTGGGCAGGTGTCGCAAGCCGAGACCTGGCCGCAACGTACCCACCCCTACCCAATACGACGGAGGTGACGCAACAGAAATTAGGTCAAGGTAACGACAACAATGTATTTTTTAATTTTTATTTCATTTCATCTATTGATTTCATGTATTTTTTGAAATATAGACCGACGAGACAAGAATTGGTCCGCAATATGACGGACAGCCAAACACACGAACTTAAATCTGAATTCAGGAAACAAGTAAATAAATAACATAAAAAACATGCATTCGATCGTGCAGGTCCTCCTGCACACATTCAAGTCGCCGGCCTGGACACTGGATACACCATACCGTCCCAGAATGATCATACATGTGTCAAGAACATAGGAGGATGGATACTCCTCAGTAATGGAGGGATGGTGAGGAACTGTTCATCGGAATACATAAATCTACCGTTCATGTGGGTCATGGACGTGGCATCGTAAATTAAACGGCGAATAGCGTCTACTAAAGGTAGGGAGAACCCCATACGTCTCCCCACTGAAAAGAGAACATTTTGGCTGACCCGGTCGAAGGGGCTGTTGAAATCTATCTACACCAGTGCCGCACGGAGGCGGCCGCACGCGGCCAGCGCAGTAGGGTCCAGACATTCACCTGTGCCCCTTGGAGGGTATCCCGACACATCGAAATATTTGTTCTGGGGAAAGTACTGCAGGTAACACCGCACGCATGCGCGCTGCGAAGAGACTCACGTAGATTTTATAATCCGCTCTGAGTAATGTGACAGGGCGAAAGTTGGTGATTTCTGTTTCTCCTGTCTGTTTGGGCATCGGTTTAAGAACGCCATTGACAAAGTCTTACGGTACTTGGTAGGAACGATTGAACAACTCCTGGGTCATCTCTGTCTAACGTGGACGCATCATATGCTGAAGGTGCGCTGGGGCCTGAGGATTTGTTCGCCACGCCTTTGGCGATCGCGTCCATCAACTCGTCCGCTGTGATCGCTATCACCAAGGGTGCCGCCTCCATATTGTGAATGGTGTGGGTGAGGAGTTGGAGAACATTGTCAGAAACGGCTGCCAAGCCGGTTCGCCATCGTAAAAATGTTGTTAATGATCAGCGAAGGCAGAGACGACTGCTGCTTGAGTACTGACACGGTTTGCAGCCTGAGTGGTAAGGGTAGAGACGAGGGAGCGACGTCGACGACGCAGGTCGAATGTGACATGAAGCATGAATGGAGGCTCCTCATCAGTGGCTTCTTGACTGCGAGACCGCACCACCATACCTCGTAGTTCATTGTGTTGAAGGGACAGAAGTTTGGCTTTGATACGTTGGCGTTCACGTGGGAGACCTACACGTTCACATAAGACTGTGCAATAGGAATGCGTAGTATTCTGGTGTCACACTAGCGCTTTTCTATCGCATTAGATAAACTCCCTCTTGATCACCGGCTTCACACAAATCATCCACCACAGCACCGTCGATGGGTGCCGAGGAAGACGTTGCTCGCGCGAGGTCAATGAAGCAGTGATGCATTTTCGACAAACCGGGTCGTGAAGAAGAGAGGTATTGAGCTTCCAGGCACCTCGGCCGCACCAAGCTGGTTGTGGCGGCAGGAGTAAAGCGCAGATGAAAGCGCTGTGGTCGGAAAAGTTCAGAGGCCATATTTCCGTGGAGGGCACAACCGCTCGAAGGGTTGCAGAAACATAAATCCCATCGAGTCGAGTTGTTGAATTGCTTGTGTGGTGGGTGCAGCCAGGGGTGTCGCCGTGTATGCTCTCCCACGCATCAGTAAGACGAAAATCATCTACCAACGCATGTCAGGCTGTACATGTTGAGTAGCTACTAATCTGGCCCTTCAGGTGGAGGATAGTTGAAATCACCTCCTACGACGTAACGGTCGTATCGCCCCGCAAAAATGACCCTATTCGTTTCGTTCAAATGGCTCTGAGCACTATGGGACTTAAAATCTGAGGTCATCAGTCCCCTAGACTTAGAACTACTTAAACCTAACTAACCTAAGGACATCACGAACATCCATGCCCGAGACAGGATTCGAACCTGCGACCGTAACAGCAGCGCGGTTCCAAACAGAAGCGCCTAGAATCGCTCGGCCACAGCGGCTGGCTTATTCGTTTCGTATATAACACAGTTCGTTGACGTCGGAGTGTGGACCTTAAAGAAGCTATAAACTGATGACCTGGGTATCAAATAGTGTGAGGGCCACACCCGGTCTGGATAGGAGAACAACCACATCTGTGACCTGGATAACTTGCAGAATGTATAGAGCCACGCCGCACCCTGTGTGACTGCCGACTACGGAAAACAACTCGAATCCGTACAGATTAGGAATGGTAGTGAGACAAACCTCTTGCAGAACGGTGACGTCAACTTCTGATTCCATGGGCATATTGTGAAGGAGTTGAAACTTCGATATGTTGCCTACTATATTGGTATTGAGCTTTGCTAACTTGTATAGCGTGTTGGTGCTGCTAGCGGGTTTTCCCATCGTCAGAAGCAGTTGAGCGTAGCGTTGACAGACGTCACCATACCTTGTTACACAGTATGGATGGAAGTTTTATTGGTTATCGGTGCAGGATGGTGGTGCCGGAGTTGAAACTTCGATATGTTACCTACTATATTGGTATTGAGCTTTGCTAACTTGTATAGCGTGTTGGTGCTGCTAGCGGGTTTTCCCATCGTCAGAAGCAGTGGAGCGTCGCCTTGACGGACGTCACCATCCCTTGTTCCACAGTGTGGGTCGAAGCTCTATTGGTTATCGGTGCAGGATGGTGGTGCCATCTCTGTATGAGGTGCCGTGGATCGTAAGTCATAAGTTCCCACTTCCCTATGTGCGGGGACTGTATTGTATCCATATGGTTTTCTCTGAAGGTAGGGGGTTCTTGTGACGACTGTGAAGAAACTGTGTTCCGTTGTGTGAAGGGTAGGAAGGCCGTAAGGTGGCCTGCTCGTTGTTAGTGACAGCATCGACGTCCGGGGAGTGCCGCCACATACGTCGGGACCATCGTGCTGACCAGGACTGGCACGTCCGTAAGAGGAAGTTGGCCTACACGTCGTTGAACGCATTCTGACCGTAGATGGCCCTCTTTCCCGCAACCAAAGCATATACGTGTTTCATCAACGTACAAAATTTTGGTTCTGCAACCTCCCGTCCGGAGGAAGATGGGTACATGGCTTCGAAGTTTGATGCGAACTTATCAGACACCGTTCAAGACAGGTGTGACCTGAACTGTGCCCACTCTTCGGCAACGAGTTCGATGACCGTACCTAAGGGTCGGAGGGCCTGGATCACATTGTTCGCAGGGAGTTCGAACGGTAGTACTCTGATCGTTCTGACACCATGATCTTCATGCTCAACGGAGTCGGGTCGTAGGAGTGACAGAAGGATAGTCCACGGTGGGCCTCTCTTACAATCTTGTCACATGCTGCTTGGTCAGTCATTTTCATACAGACAGTACTACAGACTATGGAAAAGATGGAGTCCTATGACATCGTTCGGCGACATCTTCGCTTTGTCGCACAGGAATTGTTCAACATCAGGCGCCTTGAGACAGGCGGAATAGGGACAAAAAGTTGATCTCAATGTCGCTTTGTGGTTGTTGTTTTCCACGGTGTATCGTAAGGTAAACGACTGCACGTGATTACGGCAGCTGTACAGCAACTAGCTGCGCCTTGCTGCGGAACACACTCACACGTCCGCACCGTACCACCGCCAAAAGCTGACTACCATTTCTTTCGGACATATCCGAAAGAGGACACATCACATATACGATTAAGGTGAGACTATCCAACGATCCCTTCAGCACAGAGGCGCATCACGTCCGAACTCAGACGGGAATCGGCGAAACGTCTCGAGTAATGGGGATAATCAATAGGTAAGGGCACTATGTCAGTGGTGTGTAGTTAAGTTGAGAATTAGAATCAGATGGGAGGCGAGCTAGTGTTGTCCGTGCAGTTGCGCTGATCACTGTGTCTAGATTGTTTGATGGTCAGAACATCTGCCTCGTAAGCAGGAGACCTGGGCTCGAATTCCAGTCCGACACAATTTTTCAACTTTCCCCATTGATGTAAATCAATGCCCACTACGCAGATAAATGTCGTTCATTCCTTTGTGTCTTGACTTCGGTTGTAATTAACTTCGAAACGGCGTAATGTATCGATTTTTTTCCTGAACACTTACGTCTCAGCAAAACCTACCTAGCAACACCTTCAGAAGCTTTTCAGTGTATTTATGACCACCCTGTCTACCCAGAGAATATCGTAATTTGTAGTATTATCACCTACTATGTGTATACATTTCTTTGCGATCTTTTTCACGCAAACAAAGAGAAGCTGAATTGAAAATTTTTTTACTGTCCTAGTTTTAACTGTCGCATTAAATGGCACAGATTACAGTACAGTATATTTTTTATAGGAGGGTTATTCGGAAAGCAAGGAACGATCGGTCGCGAAATGGAAAATACAGTGAAAATCTGATGAAGCTTTGCACAGATGCGTTGGGCACTGTGCCTAGTACGCCCGTCGATCGCATCATGTCACTCTTTTCAGTTCTGAGCTCACAGTGAGAACGTAAAGATGGCTAGAAATTAGCGTCTCCCGCCAAGTATGAGGGCCTGGCGAAAGATTTCGCCTGAAGCTATGCAATCCACATAACATAACTGTGATGCAGTTCGTTCTACACGACAATTCTCGGTCGCACTCTGCAGGGGCAATGAAGATGCTCCTGTAGCGTTTTCGATGGGAAATGTTTGATCACCTACGATACATCCCGTAATTGCCTACCCCTGAGGTTCATCTCTGCTCAAATGAACCGCTGGCTATGAAGACTATTTTATCACAGACAACGATCTGCAGTCCAGAGTAGAAAATTGTAGAAAAGTACTGGCGGCTGTCTTCTATAACGATGGAATTGAAAAGTTGGTACAACTCTACGACATATGTCTAAATCTGAGCGGCGACAGTGTAGAGGAGTAGGTGGAAGGTGTATCTAACCGTTGCAAATAAAACAGTTTTGATTTTCACTGTGGTTTCCTTACTTCCCTTACTTTCCGAATAGCCCTCGTAATCTCACCGTGGTAAATATTAGGCACCCCTTAAAAGAGCACACTGGCGCTTTGGGGCGTTGTGGGTGGCACTAACCGGTCTTGTAACCCTTCACCGCAGATATAAACCCATAAGTCATGGCAGTGAATTTGTTTGTATTTGCCAGTCGATTGCATGAAATCGGTGAAGCAAAATGGGTCTGAGTAGAGACTTGAGAGAATGGCAGAAAGGAGTATCATGTTGTATCCACTCCGACTGTTCAAAGTGTCTACAAGGAATTGTGTACGAGTCATAGCCATGCAACACGGCGTAAGAACTATTGTAGACAGATTGTAACCGACAGCTACTGGAGACGAGAGTCACGCCTTAGACGATCCAACCCTATAGGCAGGCATTGCTGCTGTCAATGAAAGCACCTCTTCCAGCAGCCGAGGAAACATTATGAACGAAATTGCACGTCATGAACATTTGGAATCGGTAAATAGGAAAAGACTGCTGCTCACAGTGTAATATAAAACTCCACTGGACAGTAACTGACTTACGTGAACTCTTGCCTCTTTTCATTTGATGCAATTCGCAGTGCACAGGCCGTCAGATAAGGTGTTTAGTCCGCAAGGACGGTTTACTTAAGCCCGGAGGAGGAACTGTGATCTATTGTGATTGTTTATTTCGCAGCATGACTTGGGTCACTGATTCAAGTAATCGTGAACATGAATCAGGATGTTTATTTCAACATTCTTTGTTACCAAGTGTTGGTCTTTTCTCTACGTTTGGGTGATGAGAACACTGTCGATAATTCTATGGTCCAAGATGACAACAGTCGTGCTGAGAGATCTACAAGCATATGCTTCTAGTTACACGATCACTAAGGCACGTAAAGCTTCCCTATTGGCCAGCTAAATCGGCCGATCTTAATCCAACAGAAATGTCAGGGACTATTTGTAAAAGCGTAGCAAACGACATCCCTGCAGTTCGTTAGGCAAATGTGATATAATCACTAATGAGTGGCTTCAGCTTTAATAGCATAGCTCAAAAAACTTCTGGATTCTCTTCCTCGCCGAATTAGGGCCATTATAGAGGTTAGTGGCAGCGTTAAACGTAATTAGCATGATGGCTCACTCGTGAAGTGAGGTTATTTATCTCTCGAAAATATCCTAGTCACATTACTGTCATACTTAATGATCAGTTTCCCAGCTATGGGCGTAAGTCAATCCGTCTGTATGTGGAAACGTTACGTTTAATGATAATTGGATAATAATTTTTGCATTCTTAAGTTGAGTCATGAAAGCAATTGTATATTACGTTTATTATCACCACGATGTCAATGCCACTCTGAATTGAAATTAACATTTGAACAGTCAGTAGTTAGCAAACGTTTCAAATCGCTGACTGATGAATATAGAGTTCATTCTCCTCGGATCGGGCCACGAGCTGTAATGTTGGAAAACTCCTCAATATTAAGCCATTTTACGGCCTCCATCAGTTCTTATATAGTTCAAATGTATGTACAAATATGTAAATGCTATTCCAGTTTCATAATAAGCCATGGTTTTCATAATAAACCACTAATCCATTTTTACACATGTTCCCTTAAGGCTTTTCTACGTCAGAACTGAACAATTAATAATCATGTTATGTAGCACTGGTGGAGAAGGGATTTTGGTTTCACTCATCATGAGTGAATAACATTATTAGTAACACTGACGTTATCATGGAGAAATTTCAACTGCTGCACTCCCTACGTCTAAGATATATGGTACAATCTGTTGTTCTGAAATGGGTATTACTCCGTGGGAAAATGGCTTGCTGCGATCCCTGACATTTTAATTGAACTGGAAATTACATGTAAGTGTGAAAGTAGATGGAAGTTACGTGACTGCGCACACGTCTAGGGAAAGACATCGCATTTTATGCAGCTGTTTACGTCGCCTAATTCGTGGCGAAATTGTTCGTTTATAAAGACTTTCAGTCATTACTTACCATAACACTATGGAATGTGGTATCCCACCTGTTCATATCCCATGTACATCAATACTATGTAGCTCTGTACTGTGTACTCGTATTTATTTCACAATCAAGCGGAATGAGTGTCTGGAAGACTAGAGGCCTATTTTGCAACTACTGGCGGTGCAGGCTGCCCACCTTTACACTTTCTGCTTCTTTCTTTACAAATATGAATACAGCTAACCGTCAAAAAATTGCGCTTATTGCTATATATTATGGGAAAGCGACGTACCTACAGGGCACAACATGGCTCAGTTGCTGCCAACAGTACCCAGAACGTTCGTTTGATCGGATTATAAATAGTTACCCTACTACAGCCTTCAATTCTTTTTACTGGTTTAGTTTTTATAATGTTTCAGTAATACTCAGTTTCTCTGGGAGTACATTTTATTCTGCACATAATCAGTGTTATTTGCCACAACTCAAATGGAAACGAACGTCAGCACATTACAGCTATGCATACTGGTCCGCAGTTGGAAAACCGAGATGATATATATTTTCTTGGAAAATATGTAGACCTACATTCGTCACCTTATTCCTCTGCATACAGTTTCGGTTACGTCAGTCACAAGAAATGCAATGCAACAAATCTATGGCCATCCTATATCTGAGAGAAGTGTCCACCTTTATATTTGATTTCCACATTTAATCTGCAACACAGCGAATGAATTTTAAACCAAATTAATAATTAACTTGTATCTTTGAAGTTACTCTACTGGCCATTAAAATTGCTACACCACGAAGATGACGTGCCACAGACGTGAAATTTAACCGACAGGAAGAAGATGTTGTGATATGCAAATGACTAGATTTCCAGAGCATTCACACAACGTTGGCGCCAGTAGCGACGCCTACAACGTGCTGACATCAGGAAAGTTTCCAACCGATTTCTCATACACAAACAGCAGTTGACCGGCGTTGCCTGGTGAAACGTTGTTGTGATGCCTCGTGTAAGAAGGAGAAATCCGTACCATCACGTTTCCGACTTTGATAAAGGTCGGATTGTAGCCTATCGCGATTGCGGTTTATCGTATCGCAACATTGCTCCTCGTGTTGGTAGATGTCCAATGACTGTTAGCAGAATATGGAATCGGTGGGTTTAGGAGGGTAATACGAAACGCCGTGCTCGATCCCAACGGCCTCGTATCACTAGCAGTCGAGATGACAGGCATCTTATCCGCATGGCTGTAACGGATCGTGCAGCCACGTCTCGATCCCCGAGTCAACAGATGGGGACGTTTGCAAGACAACAACCATCTGCACAAACAGTTCGACGACGTTTGCAGCAGCATCGACTATCAGTTCGGAGACCATGTGTGCGGTTACCCTTGACGCTGCGTCACAAACAGGAGCGCCTGCAACGGTGTACTCGACGACAAACCTTGGTGCACGAATGGCAAAACGTCATTTTCTCGGATGAATCCAGGTTCTGTTTACAGCATCATGATGGTCGCATCCGTGTTTGGCGACATCGCGGTTAACGCACATTGAAAGCGTGTAATTGTCATCGCCATACTGGCGTATCACCCTGCGTGATGGTATGGGGTGCCATTGCTTACACGTCTCGGCCACCTCTTGTTCGCATTGACGGCACTTTGAACAGTGGACGTTACATTTCAGATGTGTTACGACCCGTGGCTCTACCCTTCATTCGATCCCTGCGAAACCCTACATTTCAGCAGGATAATGCACGACCGCGTGTTGCAGGTCCTGTACGGGACTTTCTGGATACAGAAAATGTTCGACTGCTGCCCTGGCCAGCACATTCTCCAGATCTCTCACCAATTGAAAACGTCTGGTCAATGGTGGCCGCGCAACTGGCTTGCCACAATACGCCAGTCACTACTCTTGATGAACTGTGGAATCGTGTTGAAGCTGCATGGGCAGCTGTACCTGTACACGCCATCCAAGTTCTGTTTGACTCAATGCCCAGGCGTATCAAGGCCGTTATTACGGCCAGAGGTGGATGTTCTGGGTACTGATTTCTCATGATCTATGCACCCAAATTGCGTGGAAATGTAATCACATGTCAGTTCTAGTATAATATAGTAGTAGTGCAGGAATTAATCCAAATCCTTCTGCACAACAAGTCTCTTCGCTAATACAGTTGTTCTTGACGATGTCTGTATATGCAAAGGATCAGTAAGTTGCCAATACATACTGCATCTCCATTCTGCACCTCACAGTCGTGAGCCTCTTTTTCGCCTTCCATCAAGCCAGTTCAGCAGCAAATATGTTTCTTCATACCAAATGAAACAGCAGAATAATGTTCTCAAATATCAACAACATCGAGGTGAATATACATAGAACATTCAGCTGTTTTGTTATTCTCACTCTTCTCGATTCTCGAGTTATGAGTCTGCTTTATGTGATGATGTTTGTTTTGTGGGGCGATCAACTGCTCGGTCATCAACACGCGTACAGAGTCCCAATTCTTCATCAGATATCTGTTCTTTTCTAAGTATTAATTGCTTTTTTCAAACTAACATTTATACATTTTGAAATCGATTGTATGTACGTGGTTTATGTATAATAATGTTTAGAAGTGTGGTCCCACTTGTTATGAGACACAATGCTCTGTTCCTGAAGAAGTTTCAGCAAACAATGTTGCAATAAACTCTTTCTCAGAACTGCTCCTAATTCGGTAATCACTTGTAGGTGCTTACTTGCTTTCACTAAATTTAACATTCAGTTTTTTTATACGTAACATTATTACCTAATTTATATCTAATTTTTGATTATGAAATAATTAACTGTTATTCTCTGTTCACAGGTCTCCGTCCAGATGTTTGCAGCGGGTGAAAATGGTGAGTAAAACTCGGCTGTTAAACTGAGCGTTAATAATGAAAATGTTTATTATGTAGTGCTCTCCCTCATCGAGAAACTTTCAGAAAATGTATAGAAGGTGTTCGATATCTTTCAACGAATAGAAAACTGAAAACCCCGACGAATTATCGAGCTATGTTTTGAATATCGCAGACGCGATGTGTTCCTAAGTATTCATCTTTCACAGAAAAAGACATAAATTGATAATAGTTGATAGGCAAACCATATACCTCTGACGAATGAATATTGTTACCCATTGCAACTCAATCACACTTAAATTATGTGGACAAATTCCGCTGGTCAGCCACCGAAGAGTCATCCAAAGATGTCAGACTTGTAACTGCTGATGTCTAGCCTCTAGATGCTAGTTCAGGTGCTTAACTTTCGAGAGAAACATTCCGAGCTCAAACTAATAACCGCCAGACAATTTAATTGGTGCCTCAGACAAAATTTTACTATTTCTGTAGTAGTAATTACTATTTGGTTTGAATATGGCAGGTCCACACACAACAGTCGTGATTAACATCACATTTAGTGGCTCGTCCGTACGTAACGACTTCCGCTGTTCAACAACCTATGAAGGCATCATCAGTTAACATCACATTTAGTGTCTCGTGCCATCGTAGAATCCTCCACTGTTCAACGACATATGAAGGCACTGTAAGCAACATGTAACGCATTCGTTCTTATGCTAAACTGCACCTGGGCAGCAACACTACTTTGGAGACTCGCTTTGCGATGTTGACGGAGTTTTTTTTATGGGAAGCTTAGCCTGATATCACACACACAGGAATGTAATGGGTTCGATAGATTCTTACTCTATTGCTTGATCTCAGTAATATAATCCAGGACTTTAGTTATTTGTTGAGAAACTTACACCTTTGAGACTTTTGCCTGCTGTTAAGGCGTCATTTTCAGCATTTAAGAGAGAAAACTTCATGGTCCCAAACTTCTCTGGAGCAACTACACAATGCATTGTATGCATTCGTAGCTCAGTCTGCCCCTTGTACAGTAGCTGAGTGGTGACGGCACGGTAGCTCAGCGTGTTCGGTCAGAGTGCTGCTCGCCCTCTGTAATAAAGAACTGAGTAAAGGAATCAACGATCAACGTGAATGGATGTCTTGTGACGTCCGCGAAGACCAAACTCAACGAACGATACTGAACAACATGCAAAGAAAAAAAAATGGTGAACGCGATAGAATGTCAGTCCTAAGGGCCCGGGTTAGATTCCCGGCTGGGTCGGAGATTTTCTCTGCTCAGGGACTGGGTGTTGTGTTGTCCTAAACATCATCATTTCATCCTCATCGACGCGGAAGTCGCCGAAGTGGCGTCAAATCGAAAGACTTGCACCCGGCGAACGGTCTACCCGACGGGAGGCCCTAGTCACACGACATTTAGATTTTTATTGGTAGCTCACACGTTTTCCGTACCTGTATTGTCTAGAGACGATTTTGAAAACTATTCCATGTGTTAAAATATTAATATTTTAGAGAAAAATATATTTATTATGCAACGCACTTAAAGGCACACGAATCTTACTATGTGCCCTCTTATCAAGAACGATTTTATTCAACTATGCCTGATCATAGATGCTCTAACTCCTAATTTCTCCTTCCTGAAGCGTCAGTCTTTCATAAAAGTCCTGTAGTGACATTGCGTACACCATGCTCAGACAGTAAAACTGCTTCTGATTCAGTGGTGCCTTTTTAAAACAGCAGGTAAGGCATGTGGCGGGTCTGTCAGCGGAATTTTCGCACATATGGCGTCATACTGTGTAAGGCTGTGTAATCCACAAGTTCTTCCTTCATTGTGAGAATGGCTGACTTTCTATAATCCGAGAGTAGTGCGTGTTTGGAGGTATATGTAATGAACGCTGAATGTTTTACAAGAGATTGTGCTCTGCCTAAATTGTGAAGTGTTCTCATTGTTTGGAGGAAGTTTTTACGTGGTAGAGTATAGTGTGAAAGTTCCTTCTAGGAGGGAGCATCCTGGAAAGTAGTGTCAGTTACAGAACTAATTCGAATAGCCGTTATTGTGGCAAGCATCAGTAAACTGTAGCACAACATTAAATGTTTTACATTGTATGGTGTTGTCGGAACTCGAAAAGTCGAGGAGTGGGTCCCAGACATACAAGAAGAAATATTTATAGATTACATATTTATAGATTTACTTAAATTACGATGACAACAAACGTTTTTCAAGTAGACTGATCACTGTAGGCATTCAACGCTTTTATTGTGTGTTACATGCGCAGTATGTAAACTGGCAACGCCACCAACTCAGCTATGAAACAACTGTAGCAAAACAGAGCATCCTCGTTGTCCATGTGATGGATATGACGACTAATTCGCAACGTAAATGTCAATGTAAGGAGCAATTTCTATTGGAACGTGCTTCCTGGACCAAATGGAATACATTCCCTACGTCTTCAGTGCGAATCATATAGCACATGTAAATTAAAGGACATAAAAATATCGAGTGGATTTACTAACATAATTATGAACCACTCAAGAATGTAAATCAATGATCACATAGTTGTCAAATGTATTCTACGGTGTTGCCACTGTCCATTAGACTAGCAGCAAGAAGAAAACGTTCGCTAAGCTAATGTGCTGAGATAGCTAACACTGGCGAAGCTCGCGCTTCGAAGACGCTACAGCATCGTCTGCTACCACTTCTTGGGAAACGAAATACCTCAAGTATGAGCCAATGTGTTGTATTCGCATATCTGTGACTATGCCTTGGCGCTAAGGTGTGGTTATGGATAGTAAGTGTGCTCAGACTGCGAATTTAACCACATAAATAAAGACAAGGGGAAATGAATTAGGCGTCCATCCTCTTCGGTAACATCAAATATATTTTAGTTATTCTATCTTAAATGAACTGCGCAGAAAATCATCCACCAGAAGTAAATAAATTTTTAGCAACACCAGATGATATTAACAGCTTGCCGGCGCGGGTTAGCCGTGCGTTCAACGGCATCAAATCACGGACCGCACGGCTGCTTCAGTCGCAGGTTGGAATCCTACCTCGGGCATGGATGTGTGTGATGTCCTTAGGTTAGGTAGGTTTAAGTAGTTCTAGGTATAGAGGACTGATGACCTAAGCAGTTTGGTCACATATTTCTTAGAGCCATTTCTTGACTTTTCTTGCAAATTTTCTTTACATAAACGGCCGTATCTTTGGATTGTGTTGACGTAGAAACTCACTTTTTTACACCACCAAAGGAACGTATACCGCAAGAAGTGCGATACTTTTCTGGTTATTATGTCTACAAGTACTCGAGGTGAACGGGTTTTAAGGGTTGGGTAGACGGCTGGCTGCTGTGGCCGAGCGGTTCTACGTGCTTCAGTCCGGAACCACGCTGCTGCTACGGTCGCAGGTTCGAATCCTGTCTCGGGCATGGCTGTGTGTGATGTCTTTAGGTTAGCTAGGTTTAAGTACTTTTAAGTCTAGGGGACGGATGACCTCAGATGTAAAGTCCCATAGTGCTTGGAGCCATTTGAACCATTTTTGACAGTTTGACGGTCAAGGAAGTTAGACTAGTAGGGTTCCATTTTTACCGATTTAGGTGACGAAATCCAAGCAACGAAAATAGCTACGACAGTTACTGAAGATGAGAGCCGCATAAATAATTCCCCCTAATCTTTATTCGAAATGTTCTAGTTGCGCTCGATACACTAGCATATTAATCGTAGCTACGCTTTCGATCTAAAACACGTTTACAGGAATGCAAATAAAATCCATTTGCCTATACACGTGGTAATTCAGATCCTAGTATTAATGCCACCGCGTTTTAGAAGTGTGAGCATTCCCAGTGCTAGCTAGCTTAAGAAACACTTCGGTTAATGAACGTTTTCTGCCTATGGAAAGTCTAATGGAGAATTTGAAACATTGTAGAATACGTTTGGCAGCTATGTAGTCGTTTACTTCCTGGGGTGGTGCAGAATTATCCTACTAAATTTACTCGCTAATAACAGTATTTTCTTATTTCGATAAAAATCCCGGTGACATAAATGTAGAAAATTCATGTTTTTGAGTCCAGAAAGCTCTATGCAATAGAAACTGCAGATCATTTTGCCATTTTCATTGCGAAATTGCCGGCCTATTCACGTCTGGGGTAATAATAGAGGGCTGTTTGCTAGGGTTGTCTGCTAGCGTAGTGAAAGGTGTTTGCTACTGCAAAGGAGGTCTGGTTTGTTTTCGGTTCTAATCTCGATGAAGGCAGATAGACTATCAGTAAAGCAATTTTAAGAAATTCTCGCGCCCCCAATGCGTTTTATTGCTACCTTTATTCTGTACCGGCGCCCTGTGGATGTCAATATGAAACACTTGTAGAATTTCATACTCGTTACTGCCTACTTTTTCCGCTTCTGTCAATAACTGAATTGACTTAACTGTGGCACTGAATGATTTTTAACTGAATTTCGTTATGAATCTTCACGCACTGCTAAATTTGCACACTTCCATTGAAGGTCAGCAACAGTAATCCAGTATGACTGGTCTGAACGTTGACACAGACCGTTTCGCGGCTGAATGCGCATAATATTTTGCTAATTTGTAACGATCTGGGGTACTTCGTCTTACTAAAACAGTTATGTTACCTCGACAAGCTGAAATTCATTTTTATTTGTACAGTTCATACTAATTAGCGTTTCTTCATTCATTTATTTCTTATATTTACGTGTTGTGTTTAACACTCTAATCATAATTAATATAGTCTTACACATCATTGAAAACAGTCTGACAAAGTTCGGATAGTTTTTCAATTTCACGCCTGTGCATAGTATGTTGGTAGCACTTCGTCGCCCTGCTTGTTATGCTGTGTAGCAGACTTTAAAGCTGTTCGGATCAGCATAACGAAAAGGCGAGGGGTCTCGCTTGTTTTGTCCACGACTGTACATAAATGATTTGGCGGTCAGGGTGGGTAGCAGTCTCCATTGTTAGCTGATGATACCGTGTCGAAGTTGAGTGACTGTAGGAAGATACAAGACGTCTTACAAAAAATTTGCTGTTGTTGGGGACCGATGACCTCAGTAGGGTGGTCCCCTAAGAATTCACACACAATTTTTTTTTTTTTTTTTTTTTGGCAGTTGTTGTGACGAATGAAATATCTGGGCGTAACGTTGCAAAACTATATGAGGTGGAACGAGGGTGTGAAAACTGTGGTATGGAAGGCAAATGGTCAGCTTCCGTTTATTAGGGGAATTTTAATAAAGAGTGGTTCACCTGATGTAGTCTATTGAGTACTGCTGAAGTGTTTGGGATCCGTACGACGACAGATAGAAGGAAGACACCGAATCAGTTCAGAGCTGGGCTGCTAGATTTGTTACCTGTACGTTCGAACTGAACGTAAGTGCTACAGAGATACTTCGGGAACTCAAATGGGAATCTCTGGACGGAAGGTGGCGTTATTTTCGGGAAACACTGCTAAGAAAATTTAGGGAACGAGCATTTGAAGCTGACTGCCGAAAGATTCTACTCCTGCCAACATACATCACGCATAAGAGCCACGAAGATAAGATACGATAAATTAGGCCTCTTACGGAGACGTACAGGCAGTCGTTTTTCCCCCGCTCTATTTGTGAGTGGAACAGGAGGGTAAATAACAAGTAGTGGTACACGGTACCATCCACCACTTGCCTTACGGTGTCTTGCGGAGTATCTATGTTGATGCAGGCGTAGATATAGATGTAGATAAGGATCAGAAAAAAAATTTGGTTGAAATGCTGCTGCCAGACCGCGTACGTATTACTTTATGTGGGCGTGTAGAATTATCGACATCCTCGATTTTCGTTAGTGTATATTTTCAGCCATCACAGAAACATGTAGCTTTTCGGCACAGTGTGTGACGATTTCTGTTCGTCATTTGTGGTCTACAAAGCCGTTAGTTGTGTGCAGTGGATGCTGTGAGTTTACATATAATGAACGTTTTGAATTGTCACAGATAACTGTTAACAGCAGGTACTGATAGGAACATGACTTGTGAGAAGAAAGAACTGGAAATGGTAACTCAACTCAAACTGTGACGTAGGAGGAAAAGCACGTTCTGAAACAAGTAACGCAACGACTGCGGCAGATTACTGTCATTCAGAACACAAGGTTGCTGTGAGCGGGCCCACTTCGTAAGGATTTCAAAAAGTAATATACACAGTATTTTGTCAGGACAACCAACTTTTATTGAACGCTGCAGTATACTTCAAAGTGCCACAGACTCGCGACACTATTTTTAATGGTTCAAATGGCTCTGAGCACTATGGGACTTAACTGCTGAGGTCATCAGTCCCCTAGAACTTAGAACTACTTAAACCTAACTAACCTAAGGACATCACACACATCCATGCCCGAGGCAGGATTCGAACCTGCGACCGTAGCGGTCGCGTGGTACCAGACTGAAGCGCCTAGAATCGCTCAGCCACACCGGCCGGCCACTATTTTTAAACATAGTTACCAGGTTCCTGTTAACAATTTTCTGACAGCCAAAATAATCGTTCCATTCCAAGAGGGTAGAAACCTAATCCTTGGTCACTGAGCGATATGAGAAGGGTTGCGTGAACGTGCTTGTCACTAGAAAATCTCTTTCCCCCGAATATTCTTTCAGTTTGCCGAAAAGATTGAAATCAAATGGTGCAAGATCTAGACTTCGCAATCAGCATCACACACGTCTGCGTGGCCTCGGGAAAATTTTCGCACTATGTCACTACGGATGGCCGAAATATCGCGGTGCATATATAGTCTTAGTTCCATGGTGAAATGTCGAATCTGTGTGCAATTTAGACGTTTTGCCCACAACAGTCTTACTGCCCCGTACTTCAACTTTAGGGTACGTTTCCTGTTGTCGCGTCATTTCACTGTAGTGCATCTGTTATCTGTACCGCAGCAGAACTGTGTCTGCGGGAAACCTAGAAGATACCACTCTCTTAGTGTGAGAGGACACGTGTAACTTACTTTCTAAAACTCCTTATGTACTGTTCGGTAGTATCTTTGTGTTTAATTGTTGAATTCTTATCTATATGGAGGAGGTGGTGATTAAAGAAGTAGATTTGGCCGGTTTGTCAGTACGTAACACACCGTCTCATTTCAGCGGAAATAAATGTGTTTACCTTTGATTGTTCGTTACACTACTTAGCTTTCAAAATTTTATCTCGAGGTTTTATTCTTCCGAAGACTTTATAAATAACCAGTTTGAATCTAAGAGGAAATCATTCGTGGTGTCATTTGAACAGTTTGGCATCTGAAGTGATATAGGGACAATAGAAGTGGAGTTGTGTCACAGTGACGCAAACTAGTTTTATGGGTAAAAGCGAAGCTGGCGAATGTTATCGAAAATATATATGACGATTAACATATCGATCGCCAGCCCGGTTAGCCGTACGGTCTAACGTACTCCTTTCCGGACGGGAAGGTGTGCCGGTCCCCGGCACGAATCTTTGCAGTCGATGTCCAGTGTGCCGGTCAGTCTGTGGATAGTTTTTAAGGCGGTTTTCATGTCCCTCGGTGAATACGGGCTGGTTCCCCTTATGGCGCCTCAGATACAAATTGTCAACGATTGCTGCGCAAACACTTTCTCCACGTACGCGTATACCATCATTACTCTACCCCGTGGGGGGTTCAAAATGGCTCTGAGCACTATGGGACTTAACTTCTGAGGTCATCAGTCCCCTAGAACTTAGAACTACTTAAACCTAACTAACCTAAGGACATCACACACATCCATGCCCGAGGCAGGATTCGAACCTGCGACCGTAGCAGTCGCGCGGTTCCCGACTGTAGTGCCTAGAAGCGCTCGGCCACACCGGCCGGTGCCCCACGGGGAGGGGGGGGGGGACACTGGGGGCTGAACCGCACAATAACCCTGTGTTCGGTGATGTGGGGTGGCGATGGAGTGAGTGGACTGCTGTAGCCTGTTGTGGGGTTGTGAACCACTGAGGGATACGGCGGGGAGGAAGCCTCTCCATCGTTTCTATGTCCTCAGTTCTATAAAATTCCATACAACATTTCATTCACGGAGCATCTTGCGAGTACGTCTCTTGCCGTGATCAAGCGCGTTGTACCTAGCTAGCCGTAAAATAACTTGACCGTGGTTAGTGTCGTGCTTAAATTGCAAGAGAACAGATCATCTCGCACGTCGTGGCTTCGGCTTACAGGTTTCATAATGTTCTGGAAATTTTCACGTCTTAATTCCTTTGGTCAAACAGCTTCACTGACGAACGCGAATACTGGCAAAACGTTTGGCTTGGGTGCAACTTTCAGTCTTTTACCTAAAACAATCATCACCCCGTCCGGATCTCTGTCATACTAATGACGGAGCGTGGAATTACAGTCTTGCTGCGACAACGTTTCAAGTCCGTTAAACTTTGCAGTATGTCTCACTGTGGCCTCCTCACGCACTCACTCACTTAATTGTTGAATTGGTAGCATGTGGGGAAAAAGAAATAGACTGGGCTAGATTTGTCAACACGTAACCGTGCTACCGTCTATCCAATTCCACGAGTTGCACGGTAAGTCCACAGACATCTTCAGGTATAGGCAACATTGTTGTTCAGCAAAGAAGGTCAGCTTCCGACGGGTACGCTGGTTGCCTCCTTAACAACATCGGAACCAGCCTTTTTTAAATTTTATTTATACAAGCTGATTTCATAAAATGTAGTAACTCGGCAAATTTCACAATTATTCCATTGTCACAGCAGCTCAATACATAGCTTAAATAGTAAAATAATCTCTCTCGAACAGTTGAAACGATCTCGTCCCCGATGAGGTACTTGATGTTCATCTTCATATTTTCGCAATGTGGTGACTTACCCACTAAACTTCAGGCATGATATATTGAGCTTATAGCAAAAGACTGAAGCGTCGGCAGGAATTCGAGAAAAATGCGTTGGTATCTGCTAGTTTGAAACTCACATTATTTTCAAGATATGTTAACGAGACGTTTGTAGTGTGGCTCCATGGTAAGGATAAATTGCAGGAATTTCTGTTTTCATCATCGTGTACATTTTCGGGTTAGACATGTTTGCCTGTTAAGAAAACAAGTTATTTAAAGCGGGCTGCACCGTCCTTTTCGTGGTCTTCCTTTTCTTCTTCTATCAATGGATCTGTACTCGTAGATTTTTCTTGGTATCTATCTGAGATTCATACGTACTACATGGCCATGCTAATCCTTTCTGTATTGTTGAAGCTTTTCTGCTATCCCTATAACATGCAGTTCTTCTCTTACCTCACTTTTCTTCTTCTGGTCTTGTAATTTGTATTCTACCAAAGGTCTTGGAAGTCCCATTTCTGCTTCTTCAGTTCGCTGTAATTGTTTCTTTTTTAAAGTCCATAATTCGGATTCATAGAGCAGCAAAGGTATGGTCTTAGTGTACCGTTTCCGTCTTGGTTTTATTCAGGAGCTTTCTCTTAGTCGCACCCAACATGTATAAGTATCTCTACAGTTTCTTTTTTTTCCAGAATCATTATCTTAAGCATGAGAGATATCACAGTCACTGAATTTTGGATCCTCAGAACTTGTCAGGCAACGAAAGTATCCTACACTCCTGAAAAACTCAAGAGGGTAACAAACTGAATCGCTGTTGCCATCGAAGAGAGTCACACCTGCTAAACCATTTGCTGTAACGGACCTAGACCTTACTGGACTCCTATTCATCTATGTGTCAAGAGAAACGCACAAGTCTGATATCACTCTTTTGGCATGTGCTACCAAACAAGCACTGCATTTCGAGTAGTCTTGGTAATCAAGAGTAGGAATTTTGAATCTATCTAAATTCCATCCACGGAAAAAGTCAATTTGCAATGGAAATCGAAATGGAGGGTTGCCCTCCTTTTTTATGTTGTCGTTCGTCGCGAAGATTTCCCCTTGGACGCGCAGATTTCCGGACACTAACTCATACGAGCCTGCATTTACATATAAATAGCTGACTTCACCCTTCTCAGAGCATTGGTCCACAGAGTGAATTGCGTTGCAGATGAGATCATTCTCCAATATGAGCTTCTATACGAAAAGGAAGTTTTTGAAGGAAAGCCGCGCGAGATTTGCCGAGCGGTCAAGGGCGCTGCAGTCATGGACAGTGCGGCTGATCTCAGCGGAGGTTCGAGTCCTCTCTCGGGTATGGGTGTGTGTGTTTGTCCTTAGGATAATTTAGGTTAAGTAGTGTTAAAGCTTAGGGACTGATGACCTTAGCTGTTAAGTCCCATAAGATTTCACATGCATTTGAACATTTTTTGAAAGAAATTTGCATTCTCTACAATTAATGCATAACGCGCTAGGAATAAAATCTGCCGGCCGGAGTGGCCGAGCGGTTCTAGGCGCTACAGTCTGGAACCGCGCGACCGCTATGGTCACAGGTTCGAATCCTGTCTCGGGCATGCATGTGTGTGATGTCCTTAGGTTAGTTAGGTTTAAGTAGTTCTAAGTTCTGGAGGACTGATGCCTCAGATGATAAGTCCCATAGTGCTCAGAGCCATTGGAACCATTGGAATAAAATCTAAGGAGGACATAAGGCAGGAGACACAGAGGGATTAAATCCATGACTTCCTGCCATATCTGAGAAGTCTGTCGTCAAAAGTAGGTCGGATGATTTCTAAGCACGAAGTCGAAGAGATTTTTCGCCCTCCACAAAAGACAGCAGCCGTTTTAAGTTCAGTCAAAGCTGACTTGATGCTCCATAATAATGCGATTTACAGAAGACCCTGCAAGTGTGGACTTTCGTAAATCGGAACACTGAAGTTACAGTAGGCTCTTACAGCCCAGTAAATAGGCTGTAGCAGAGCACTGCATCGGCACCGCACGATCTATGCGGTATGAAATTGTCGAAATTCTATCGTTATTTCTGACAATTGGTGGTAAAACAATCAATTAAAATTCCTTTGGCAGAGTATTTAATAAATAGAGATAGCTTTGTTTCAATCTCGACAAATCATGGAAATCGACACTGTCTTCAATAATCTCACAAAAACGTCTCTAAATTGCAGCCCCTAACAATACTTCGATATCCGGGCGTGGGTCGACCGTGTAGCCACAGATTCAATTTATGCATAACTCCTTACCACCTAATAACACTCCTCGCCGCTGTGAATCTGTGGCAGCATGCGCAGTGGCAAGGTCGGTGGGTTGGAAAGGACGCTAAGAAGGCGGACGTAAGGCATATGGCCGGCATATCAGGAGAAGAAATACGTTATGTGGTAGAACTTACGAGATTTCATGGACCAGTCACAACCAAATGTTTTCAGTGAACAAAAGAGCTGGAAAATGTGCTGTTCAGTGCATTGTCTGTATCGAGGTAGGTCAGGGCCGGAGAGGAACATTTTATTGTGATGAGGGTTGGACTTCGACAGCAGCAAAAGGAAGAGTAAAATATAATAGCAGTATATGGATTGGAAGAAAGAAATCAAAGATGAAGATGCCTGGTAGAAATTTGCACGGTGCATAATTTAGTCTTCGCTAATACGTGGTTGAAGAATCATGAAAGATCGTTGTATACATGGAAGAGACATGGAGACACTTGAAGGTTTCAAAGTGATTGTATAATGGTAAGGTAGAGATTTCGGTACCAGATTTCAATCTGTAGGACATTTCTAGAGGCAGATGTGGACTCCCACCATAATTTATTGGTTATGAAGTGTAGAATAAAACTGTAAAATATTGCTGAAAGGTAGGACAGTAAGGAGATGGGACTTTCATAAGTTCACACAACCTGAGACTGTTGAGAGTTTCGGCAACGATTGACTGAAACAGGGGAAAGGAATACAGTAGAAAACGAATAGTTTGCTTTTAGAAACGAAATACTGAAGACAGCACATGATGAAGTAGGTAAGAGACAAGACCTAGAGGAAATCCTTGGATGTTACAGTAGGTTTAAATTTAACTTATGAAAGGGAAAAATGTAAAAATGGAGCAAATGAAACGGAATGCAGACATACAAAAAATGAGATTCGAGGATAGTGCAAAATGGCTAAGCAGAAATGGCAAGAGGAGAAATGGAAGTCTATAAAAGCATGTATATCTATGGGAATGGTAGATACACCTATAGAAAAACTAAAGACACTTTTGGAGAAAAGAGAAGTCGTTGTGTAGATATTACGTCGTCAAATGGATAACCACTAGTAAGCAAAGAAGGGAAAGCTGGAAGACGGAAGGAATACGAGTATAGAGAGAGGTTGTATGAAGGTAATTAAGTTGAAGGCAATATTACAGAAAGAGAAGAAGAAAAAGATGTAAATGATATGTGAGACAAGATACTGCTTGAAGAAACTGACATAGCACTTAAAGATCCAAGTAGAAACAAGGCCCTTACAGTAAATCACATTCCCTCAGAACTACTGATAATTTTGGGAGTGCCAGCCACGGAAAACTATTCCACCTGGTGTCCAAGCTGTATGACACAGGAAAAATACACTCAGGTTTCAAGGAGAATGTAGTAATTCCTATTCCACAGAAACCAATTGGCGATAGGGGTGAATATGACCAAATCATCAGTTTAACAGGCCATAGTTGCAAAATATTGACACCAGTTACTAAGAAAATAATGGGAAAACTGATAGAATGCGACCTCTGGGACAACCACTTCGGGTTCCGCAGGAATGTAGGATCACGCGAGGCAATACTGACACTATGCTTTATCTTAGAATATAGGTTAAAGAAAGGTAAACCTAAATATACAGCGATGGTAGACTTCGAGACAGTTTTTGACAATGATGACTGGAACACACTCTTCGGAATTCTGAAGGTTGCAGGGGTGAAATACAGGAAGAGAAAAAGAAGCAGTGGATGGGAGGGAGTGAGACTGGGTTTTATCCTAGCCCGTACGTTATTCAATTTGTTCAATGAACAAGCAGCAAAGGAAACAAAAGAAAAGTTTGGAATAGGAATTATAGTTCAGAGAAAAGAAATAACAACTTTGCCAGTGACATTGCAATTTTTTCAGAGACAACAAAGGACTAGGAGTACCAACTGAACGGAATGGACAGTATCATGAAAGGTGGGCATAAGATGAACGTCAACAAAAACTAAACAAAGGTAATCGTATGTAGTCGAATTAAATCAGACGATGCTGAGGGAATTAGATTAGGAAATGAGAGACTAAAAGTAGTAGATGAGTTTTGCTGCTTGGGCTGTAAAATAACTGATAATGGCCGAAGTAGGATATAAAATGTAGACTGGAAGTGCTAAGAAAAGCGTTTCTCAAGAAAAGAAGTTTGTGAACATCGAATATAAATTTAGTTGTTAGGAAGTATTCTCTACAGGTTCTTGTCTGGAGTGTAGCCTTGTACTGTTGTGAAACGTGTATGATATGTAGTCAGACACGAAGAGAACTGAATCCTTTGAAATGTGCCGTTACAGAAGGACGCTGAAGATTAAGTCGGTACATAGTGTAACCAATGAGAAAGTACTGAACAGAATTGGGAGAAATGGAACCTGTTTGATAACTTGCGGTTGATAGGACACAGTATGGGACGTCAAGGAACTGTAAATTTAGTGTTGGAGGGAACTGTGGGAAGCGGATGGAGACATGGAGGGAAAATTTAAAAAGTGACATAGATAGGTTGAAGTTAGATGTAGCGAAGATTAATGAAGTTTGATGGCAGCAGGAACAGGACTTCTGGTCAAGTAAATACAGGTGTATAAATACAAAATCAAACAGCAGGTTTAATGATGAATAACAAAATAGGAATGCGTGCAAGCTACTATGACCGGCATAGTGAACACATTATCTTAGCCAAGATAGACACAAAGCCAAAACCTATCACAGTAGTACAGGTTTATATGCCAACTAGCTCTGCAGACGATGAAGAGATTGAGCAAATGTATGCTGTGGGGAAAAGAAATTATTCAGATAGTTAAAGGGGAAAGGGGACGAAAGTTTCACTGCGATGGGGGACTGGAATTCGACAGTGGGAAACGGAAGAGATGGAAAAACTGTGGGTGAAAATGGAGTGAGGGAAAGGATTAAAACAGAAAGCCGCCTGTTAAGGGCTGATAGAATTTTGCACAGAGCATAATTTAATCATCGCTAACACACGGTATAAGAATCATGAAAGAACGCTGTATGCATGAAAGAGACCTGGAGACACAGGAAGATTTCAATTTCATTATATAACGGTAGGACAGAGATTTCGGAATCACATTTTAAGTTATAAGACATTTACAAGGGCAGATGTAGATTCCGACCACAATTTATTGTTTATAAACTATAGATTAAAACAGAAGAAATTTCAAAATGGTAGCACATCAAGGTGATGGGACTCGAATAACTTGAACTAACCAGAGATTATTGAGAGTTTCAGACGGAGCATTGTCAGCAACTGACTAGAACAGAGGGAACGAATACAGTAGAAGACCAATGGGTAGCTTTAAGATATGAAATAGTGAAGGCAGTAGATCAAATAGATAAGAAGATTACGCCTGGTAGAAATCCATGGAAAACGCGGGAGATATTGAATTGAAATGATGAAAGTAGAAAATATAAAAAATTCAACAAATCATGCAGGCGAAAGGGAATACAAACGTCTAAAAAATAAGACTGACAGGAAGTGCTACATGGTTAAGCAGGAGTGGCTAGAGAACAAATGTAATGATTGAAAACCATATATCACGAAGCGAAAGACACGTACTGCGTACAGGAAATTTAAAGAGGCCTTATGAAAAAAGAGAATGAGCTATATGAATATCAAGAGAGCATATGGAAAACAAGTCCTAATCAAACAAAGGAAAGCTTAAATGTGGAAGGAGTATCTAGAGAGTCTATACAACGGAGATTAAATAGCAAGTAATATTATAAAAATGGCAGAGGATATCGATGAAAAGGAGATGATACTGCTAGACGTATTTGACAGAGCACTGAAAGACCTAAGTTGAAACAAGGGCTCGATTGTAAACGATATTTCGGAGAAGTGTGGGCGCTCATGAGGCAGCACTGATCCTACGACTTACCTTAGGAGAAAGATTAAGGAAAAGCAAACCTAGGTTCATAGTATTTTTAGACCTACAGAAAGCTTTTGACGATGTTGACTGGAACACTCTCATTGAAATTCTGAAGATAGCTGGTGTAAAATACAGGGAGCTAAAAGCTATTTGCAACTTGTATAGAAACCAGACGGTAAACTCATTCTGGTGCTCTTCGAACCATGCACGTACACTGCGAACTGTGTGACACTTTGCATTGTCATGCTGGTACCATCATGCGCAAAAGTATCCGAACGACTTGAATTGTGATCCGCCTAATTAGCATGCAACCAACATAACGTAGCTGTCTAGCGGGTCCTCTAATCGCTTTGCGGTACAGACGTTCGACTATACAAAATGGATACCACGAGAGACCACTAGACAACACTGTTCTTTAAGGCAATCAGTGCGATGTAACATCACACCATGATACTGTCAAAACTAAAAAAAACACGTAATTAGAGATGAGTTAGTTCCTAACGCTTGTACAGATTACAATGATTTTCAAAAGCGTTACCATCTCATTACAATTTGAAACAACTAACTATGGCACATGAACTATGTAGCAATCCTTAAACAAAATAAATGTTTGCTTGAACAAGATATTCTGAGACAATGTCTGGACTAATAAAGGTCTATGACAGATCGAAGTATTTTTCCTCTGTATAAGGTTTCCCCGCACCTGATAAATGTCTCAGTGACGATTGGTTTTTGCATAAACTGGTCGTTAAAGGAACTACTTAAAGAATACGCAATAAACAGCGGAAAACGCTCTATAGAAACCGCAATATTAATGGAGTGTAATCAGTGACGTCACTGTACTAATTATTCATGAAGAATTATTTGCCCACATGTTTGGACTATAAATGACATGACGAAATTTTTTGTTCTGGACCTGGACAGAAACCCAGTAGACGTAGCCACTACTAACCAAAATACACTTTCGCACCTGCCAGGGACATGATCATGGCAACGATCATCAATGATGACTAGCCGTAAAGAGACGTGAACTAAAAAGGTTTTCACTAGTATTAGTTAACGCATCTGAACTTGAAACTAAATGACGAAATTATTTCTACTACATAAAAACCATTATCGCCCTGTTAACTAACCACGAAAGACGTTTAATATACTCTCCTTAACAAGTAACCAAGTGTGCATGATCTGATATTGGAATTCTATGATTTAAAAGGTTGTGTAGGGATTTTCTACCCAGCACATTATCGAATTGTTTCCTAAGTAATCTCAGATGTTAGAAATCGAATTTATTTACCAGCAGCGAGCTGTATTAATATGCGGTGAGGGTACAATTTGTTTTGCTTGCCCGGGAATCGAACCTGGCGTGTACTGTTTTCTATCCACAAATAGACGTTAAGTATCAACTGCTTGCTCACCGGCAGTGAGATGCTCTCATGTTTCGCTAGAAATAACGATACCTATCGTTATTGTTGACTATTCATGAACAGACATTAAATATGCAAATTATTTTTCGGTGGTAGGTCAGTGTGTACATGCTAGGGCGTAAAATGAAATTAAGAATATGTTTCTGCTGGACGAAGATTGCAAACAAGATACGTTCCATTCCTAGCTATCCGAATTCGAATTCCAGTGGAGGACCAAAAATTGCAACGTCTCAGGTTCAAATTAAATATGAACACTGTGAACGAAATAACCATTCCTAAATTAAATGAAATAAACTGTTTAGTGCTAGCTTACTGGCGACACAGTTTGTGCCTTCGGCGGCTGCCGTCTTTGCTATGGCGCCATTTAAACAGACTCTGACGCTGTTGGTAGTGAAGAGATATCGTGCTTAATGCGGATTCTGAACCGCTGTGCGACCTAACATTCTGGACTTGGCGTTACCACAGGTGAATTGGATCTTTTCGTAAATGTTAAAAAATGGGCGCCATGAGTGAGAATCGAAGCTATACCCCGCAATTATCAAACTACTATCAACCCAGCAGAGCAACTTACAGCTGGCAACTTGCTGATTGTGTTGCTGTGTCCGACGATGCGCCTAGAAGCTGTGAAAAAATCCGACTCCCTCGATTAACTGGTTAATTACCTGCTGGTTTCTAATGCGGGTATTATTCAAATCTCATGACTGTGTGATATAAGGACCATTCTAGCCTTCATAGCTCAGATTTGATGCCGATATGAAATTTTTTCTATGACAACTTATGTTTTAGTTCGAGAAATATAACTGCAGCGTGTGATGTTAGCAGATATTTCGATGATTACTGTCATGATTGCTATTATCATCTTTATTATGCTGCTACTACACATGTGATTGAAGGAAACGTATATGCTCTTTGATCATTTTTAGAACCGTCTGCCCAAATATAGTAATTATGTAGTCCCTTCCATGTATAGGGAATACTTTTCGATTTAATGTCGGAAATCTCCAATTCTTCGTTAATCTCATTAAAATTAAATTAATTGCTGAAGCCTTTATTTGAGAGCAGAAATCGTGTTGCTTTTCTTTATTTATTTGCGCTTAGCAACTGTGCTTGTAAAATGCGAAATCTGGAGGTAAAACACTATTCAAAATGCAGGGATGTTAATGTCTGCTGTTAAATGTCAAGTGTATGCTTTACGGATGACTTGGTCAGACTGTTGTGAATCATATGGGAGCTACATTGCTGCTGATTAATATATCCCTCATTTCTGTGTGTTGTGTTTAATAAACTACGAAAAATACCATATGCAGTATGCAATATAGTAATAAAAATTGATTACAACTTATCATGATAATGGTAAAAAAAGTATGCCTTCTTAAGGCAGAATACCCCAAATCATTACGAATTAGCAAGAGAAAGTTAAAAAAATCATTCAGTGCCACACTTAAATCAATACTATTGACTATTGACAGAAGCAGAAAAAAAGGGATTAACATGTGTGCAATTCTGTAAATGTTGTGTCTATACATCCACGGACTAGAGAATAGAGGTAGCGATATAATGGCGGAGAGGTTTTCATTCGATGTCTTTACTGACTTGATCTACCATCGAGATTCCGTTTTACAGAGGAGAAGAAAGTATGGTTGCCACCAGTATTTGAACCGACAGACAGCGCAGTCTGCAATTTCATGTCCAAATACTTTCCCTCTATGCTAACAGCCATCTGCAAAAAACCTTGCCTCCTTGTCGCCTCAATCGCAGATTAGTCATCTAAACAGCGACATAAATATCGAAACAAGCTGAAGTTTCTGTTGAAACGAGCTTCCTGGAATCAAAATTATTCATTTGATACAGTCTATATCATCGACTAAAGGAGAATGTCCAAATGTGTGTTAAATCTTATGGGACTTAACTGCTAAGGTCATCAGTCCCTAAGCTTACACACTACTTAACCTAAATTATCCTAAAGACAAACACACACATCCATGCCCGAGGGAGGACTCGAACCTCCGCCGGGACCAGTCGCACAGTCCATGACTGCAGCGCCTTAGGCCGCTCGGCCAATCCCGCGCGGCTCTAAGGGAGGATCATTCAGGATATTTAATGAGAATGATAAGATATTAGTGAGTGAATTTAGAAGGAAACTTTTGCACCAGTCCAGGAAGTAATTCGAAGGCCACATTGCTGCCAAATGTATGCTGCAATGTTGCCAGTTCTCCATTAGACTGGTGACAGGCGGAAGACGCTTGCTAACGCGAGAAGTCTCTTCAGCTTGTAACCAAAGGACAAGCTCTCGCAACACGGAAGTGGTAGGGCAGGCTTTGGCGCTAGCGCCGATTGCTACCAGTTTGACTGGGACGTGAATTAACAAACGTAAAGGCTAATTAGCTACCGATTGCAACTTGAATGTCAGATATAATTTGCGGGGCCCTCCTTTTAAGTAGCTGTCGTAACAATTTTTGTTATTATGTCTTATAAGAACTGCAAATTAAAAAAAAAAAAAATTATTCTCCAGAAGTGATTAGGTACTGTAGTATCACTTGAAGTCGTTAACAGAATGAGTAAATAATATTCTTCTTGCTATTCAATATGTGAAAATAATTTTTATTACATAGGATTTCTTTGGCACTACTGCTGACACATAATAAAACAGATGAAACCAAAACATGACCATGATTACAAAACGCGAACATCAACAAAGTCATTTCATAAACTACCACTAACACGTTATTTCATCTACAGCTATATCTCACAAGCCACATTAAGGTGTGTGATACAGGGCACTATATATACCACCATCATTTCCCCATTTGTTTACTCCAGGCCCGAATATTTCGTAGGAAGAACGATTGCTAGTAAACCTCTGTGTGCACAAGAATCTCTCTAATTTTATCGCCTTGTTCTTTCCGCCTGATTTTAGTACGAGTAATCCATATATTAGCTGACTATTCATGTGTCGTAAGCTCCCAGTATTATACCGCCGTGTGGGATTCCTCTGTTACAGCGTCTGCAACTAAATGCAACTAAGCATCTCTGTGAAGCTTCCGTGCCTTCTTAATAACCGTGTAACTGACAGTGTTGCTCTTGTTTGGCTTTTAGAATGACGAGTAGCTTTCGAGTATTTGTCAAACGATTGATTTTTTCAAAAATGGTTCAAATGGCTCTGAGCACTATGGGACTTAACTTCTGAGGTCATCAGTCCCCTAGAACTTAGAACTACTTAAACCTAACTAACCTAAGGACAACACACACATCCACGCCCGAGGCAGGAGTCGAACCTGCGACTGTAGCGGTCGCGCGGTTCCAGACTGTAGCGCCTAGAACCGCTCGGCCACACCGGCCTGGCGATTGATTTGTAAGCTGTCAGTTAGCACACTGAACTTGAAAGTAAATGACGAAATTTTGTGCTAAATCAAGACCCTTATCTCCCTGTTAACTAAACATGAAAGACGTTTAATGTACCGGGTGATCAAAAATTCAGTATAAATTTGAAAACTGAATAAATCACGGAATAATGTAGATATAGAGGTACAAGTTGACACACATGCTTGGAATGAGAGGGGGTTTTATTAGAACCGAAAAAATACAAAAGTTCGAAAAATGTCCGACAGATGCCGCTTCATCTGATCAGAATAACAATAATTAGCATAACAAAGTAAGACAAAGCAAAGATGATGTTCTTTACAGGAAATGCTCAATATGCCCACCATCATTCCTCAAAAATAGCTGTAGTCGAAAAATAATGTTGGGAACAGCACTGTAAAGCATGTCTGGAGTTATGGTGAGGCACTGGCATCGGATGTTGTCTTTCAGCATCCATAAAGATGTCGGTCGATCACGATACACTTGCGACTTCAGGTATCCCCAAAGCCAATAATCGCACGGACTGAGGTCTGGGGACCCGGGAGGCCAAGCATGACGAAAGTGGCGGCTGAGTACCCGATCATCACCAAACAACGCGCGCAAGAGATTTTTCACGTGTCAAGCAATATGGGGTGGAGAGCCATCCTGCATAAACATCGTACGTTCCAGCAGGTGTTTATCAGCCAGGCTAAGGATGATGCGATTCTTTAACATATTGGCGTACCTCTCACCCGTCAGGGTAGCAGCTACAAAACCAGAATCACGCATTTTCTCGACGAAAAAAGGCCCGATAACGGCAGATGTGGTAAATCCAACCCATACTGTGACTTTCTCGTCGTGCAATGGAGTTTCCACGACAGTTCTAGCGTTTTCGGTAGCCCAAATTCTGCAGCTGTGGGCGTTGACAGACCCTCGGAGCGTGAAACGAGCTTCAACGGTCCACAACTGGTTACTCAACCAATCGTCATCTTCCGCCATCATTTGAAACGCCCACACCGCAAATGCCCTCAGATTCACTAAATCGCCAGGTAACTTCGTGATGCCGATGGATTTTGTACGGATAGCATCGGAGGGTACACCTCAGTGCCAACCAAACAGTTGTGTATGTAATGCCGGTGCGACGTGCGACTGCACGAGCGCTGACTTCCCCGTGCATAGACGAACCCGCTACAGTCTCCATTTCTTCCTGAACTGTCTCTGCAGCATTACGCGTTGTGCTCGGTCGGCCACTACGGGGTCTATCGTCTAAACAACACGTGGCTTCGAACTTCGAAATCATTCTCGCCACAGCTGCATTTGTCAACGGACCTTTACCCGTTCGAATCCCCTTCCTATGGCGATAGGATCGTAACGGTGAACTAGCACATTCCCCATTCTGATAATACAGCTTCACTAAAAGCGCCTTTTCAGGTAACGTCAATATGCTGTGACTGCTGGCGCATCTGATTCCCTCTCTCATTACAGCTCCTTTTATACACGATTGTCATGTGCAGTCACTGACGTTTTGCTGTCCAGTGCCATCTGTCTGAAATTTTCTGAACTTTGTTTTTGTTCTAATAAAACCCCATGTCATTCCAAGGATGTATGTCTATTTTTACCTCTTTATCTACATTATTCCATGGTTTATTAAGTTTTCAAATTTATACTGACTTTTTGATCACCCGGTACTTTCCTTTGCAAGTAACCACGCAAGCACGTGTTTAAAATTGCAATGGTGTGATGTAAAATTTTGCGACAGGATTTTGTACCCATCACGTTATCGGATGGGTAACTAAGTAAAATCAAATGATAGATATCGAATTCACAACTCTGATCCTCACTCCCCACCTCCTTTCCTCTGTCCTTTTCCTGGGCACCCTCTCCCCCCCTTCCATCCTCTTTTTTACCCACCTACCCTCTCTCTGCCCCTCTTCTCTCCCCCGAGTCCCTTTGCATTTCCCTCCTCTGCCTTTTCCCATTCCCTCTCGCGTCTGCCCTGCCCCTCTCCCTCCTTTGGTTCCCCCCCTTTCGTTTTTCCTCTCCTCCCTCGTTGTTTCCCCCCCCCCTCCCATCTGTCCAGGTCCCGCCCCATCTGCCCTTGGCTATGGAGTGTCATCTTTGTGCCGACATTTTAGTGCAGTGTTTACTGTTAGTGTTCAGTGTTGTGTGTCTTTTCCGAAGTGTTGCGAACGGACATCATACTGTCGCTGGGTGTGATTTTTATATCTCTTGCGATCAGAAACCAGACTGTCGCCATGTTTTTTAACTGTCTGTCTACTATGTTACCTGTCTGCTTCCTGTGTATTTTCTTAGCTTTGCCAACCCTTTGCTTTATGTTTTAACTTTCCACAATTTTCCGCCGTTTTACACTTTAAGTCACCGTTTTATCGCCTGCTTTTATTGTTTCTTATCTTCTTCTTGTGTTTTAAAAAGTGTGTAGACTGCAGAGCAGCGTAATAAGCTGCTGCCAGACCGCCCCCTTCGGGGGGAATCGAAATTCAATAAAGGAAAAAAAAAAACAATCGAATTCACCAGCAGCGAGATTTATCAGTATGTAATAACAATACACTCATTTTCTGCCCAGGAAACGAACCCGGCACCCACTGTCACCTTTATCAATCCATAAACAGATGTAAACTATTACCCGCTTGCTCACCAGTAGTAAGATGCTCACATATTTGACTAGAAATAATGGCAGCTATTGTTATTGTTGACAATTCATGAAGGGACATTAAAAATGAAAATTATTTTTCGCTGATAGTCCGGTGTGCACACACTATGGCTTACAAGGATATTATAAATATATTTGTACTGGACCAGGATTCCAACCCAGATACGTTCCATTCATAGAGAACCGAATTCGAACTCCATCACCAAAATTTTTCTCCGTCTCAAATATACATCAAATGTGAGCCCTGTGAACTAATGCCCATTGGGTCATTAAATGAAAAAAAAATTGTGTATGTTTACCCAAACAGAATTTCTGTCTTCTGCGACTACCGAATTTATTGTGGTGCAATTTGAACAGGCTCTGACCCTGGTGTTGGCGAAGGGATATGGTGTTTATGCGGATCCTGAACTATGGTGAGACATAATATTCTTCACTCGGCGTTACCAGAGATGCCGTAGATCCGTTAGTGAGTGTTAAAAATGAACGATCTATGTGAAAATCGAACCCACACCACACGATTATCAAACTAGGATCCACAACTATACCGTAACAGTAATTTCGTGTGCAATGGATACATACCGATTGTAGAAGTTAAGAATTGAAGGCTCTGCATCAATTCCGGTTCAGGTAGTGCAACATCATACACCAGCAGTGTACTCGTGATCCCAACTGCATTGTTCCTTTCACTTGATTCTGTAATCACTGAAATAAAATCACGTAACCTCCCAACACGAGAGGATTAATTTTGTTCCTCCATTCCTGCTGGGAGATTTGTTTTATTATTGATCAGCTCTTTTCCTTCCTGCCAGCGAAATGTGGCAAAATGTGGCCTGTAATAGATCCACAGCCCGCTATTTTAATGTTGTTGTAGGTGAAGGACTTTTGTTACCTCTTAAAACGTCTTAAGCAACAACGTTCTCTGATTTACCAAAAATGAAATGCTCATTGTCGAGGAAGGAAGAGTTTTAAATCAAAGTCCCCAAAGTCTGTCGGCATTAAGTACTTATCCTAAGAGGCATCACAAGTTCTGTTCGTATAGCTGTAGAAATCATTAGTAGAAGCAGAGTATAGCACCTGTAGGTATGGTACTGCTAGAAATACAGACGTATTATATACTGAAGGCTGAGTTCATCTTGAAAAAGAGCCGTATTATAATACGGTAGCTGCTGGAGATTAAATGTTCTTGATTTCCTCCACAGAGCATTCGAAGGCGTATACACACAATACTACAAATAATGTAAACGATAAAAGTAGCATTGTCCGTCTAAAGTAATAACTCGCTGTTTACATAAAATTATAAAATAATTACAATGGCAGGATTCGTACCTCATTCTAAGAGTTTTCAAACCTAGCGCTTGAGCCACTACGCTAACCCGACACTGGCTGAATGTATTGTTACAGACGTGTATGGCGTGCCTTAGCGAGAGCACCGTGACCTGAATCACTACATGAATCTAAATGTTGCTTTAAATCTCAGCAAACGATTTCATTATTACTATATATGAAGATTAGAGACAAAATAATTGTCGGTTCAAATACTGGTGGCGACCACACTTTTTCCTCCTCTGTAAAATAGAATCTCTAAGGTAGATCAACAATCAGTAAAGACATCGAACGAAAATCTCTCCGCCATTATATCACTATCTCTATTCTCTAGTCCGTGGATGTATAGACACAACATTTACAGAATTGGACACATGCTAATCCCTTTTTTTCTGCTGCTGTCAATAATATTGACTTAAGTGTGGCACTGAATGATTTTTTAACTTTATCTTGCTAATTTGTAATGATTTGGGGTATTCTGCCTTAAGAAGGCAGACTTTTTTTGTACCATTATCATGATAAGTTGTAATCAATTTTTATTACTATATTGCATACTGCATATGGTATTTTCGGTAGTTTATTAAACACAACACACAAAAATGAGGGAGATATTAATCAGCAGCAATGTAACTCCCATATGATTCACAACAACCTGACCAAGTCATCTGTAAAGCATACACTTGAAATTTAGCAGCAGACATTAACATCCCTGCATTTTGAATAGTGTTTTACCTCCAGATTTCGCATTTACAAGCATCGTTAGTATTGGGACAACCATCATACAACCCCAAAGTACCGTTATCCAATATGGCGGCGATGACGTCATTCAAGATGGCGGAGATGACGATATCCAAGGTGGCGGATTTTGGCGGCAAGCTTTAATTTTGGTGGGAAAGTGCCATGCCCCTCCCCCCTCCCCAGAAAAAATGGCAAGAACTTCAAAAACAGGATAATGCAGCACACCCTGGTTATCTCTACTAAGCTAAGAAAATCGCGCGAAGATAGCTCACTTGGGCTGCTTCCACTAACCTAAGTCACCCGACCGCCACTTCCTCCTATGAACTGGCGCCGCGTTTGAAAAGATAGCGGATTTTGGTGGGAAGTTTGAATTTCGGCAGGTAGAAGGTCAATTGGGCTACCTCCACTAACCAACCCCCCTCCCCCAGAAAAATGGCGCGAAGTTCAAATTTCAACAGAATAATGCATCACACCTCTACTAAGCAAAGAAAACCGCAGGAAGATAGATCACTTGGGCTGCCTCCACTAACCTAAGTCACCCGACTGCCACATCTACCTATGAACTGGCACCAAGTTTGAATTTTGGCAGTAAACAAAGGTCAATTTGCATATCTCTACTAAGCTAAGAAAATGGTGCAAAAGAAAGGACACTTGTACTAACCTCAGTCACCCGACTGCCACCTCCTCATAAGGATTCGTGGGAAAAGGACTTGGACATAAGTCTTATTTAATCTTTTTCATATACTACAGCCATCCAGTGTGTTCACCACGAGTTCCAGACTCCAGCTGACTTAGTACACATCACTCTCATCTGTGACCTAATCCAAGATGGGGGCAAACAGTATGTTTGCCAAGAGGTCTGGACTCAAACTGACTTAGTACACAGTACCGGCACCACAGGGCGCTACCGTGACGCCAGCACCGTTGTCTGAGATGGAGGCACACAATGTGTTCACCAGGAGGCCTAGTACATATTGACACCGCCAGAGTGCACTACTCTGGACTTGGAATGAATTTTTGGGAATACAATGCCCACCTGGACTTGGAAGGAAGTAGTTAAAGTCTCCACCACGATCCTCAGCCGACCACCACATCCCCTTACTAACCCATGTTGTTGGGCTAACGTGCACTAACGTGTACTAACGTGAACTAAAGTGTACTACCGTGCAGAGCACATGACGTCATCCAAGATGGTGGGGCGAAATGGCTGGAAAACGACTCTGCTTATGATGGACATTAGTTTTTATTTTGAAAACATTGTCTCCACCAGGAGGCCTAGACACCAACTGACCTAGTACACATCACTGCCACCAGATGGTACTGTCATCCATCCTGGACCTAATCCCAGATTGTGGTCTGCAGGGGGAAAATGGCGCGAAAATGACTGAGGCTGCCCTGGGCTGCTGGGGAAGGAGTGCACTCTATTTATTTTCGAACATCTTATTTAGGGATGGAGTATATTTTCACACTGACACAAAACACTCATCCTGATGTGCTTGTGATCACAATACACAGTCTGTAGACACGCAAACAACTCCCATTTTTCCGAAATAATTTCAGAACAGACCTGCAAAATGCTCCTAAATAATGCAGCACAGTGATGTGCCGACACGTCCAGTACTCGTAAACTGTCCAAATAGCGCATAGCGCAGCCCACAGGCCCGTTCGCAAAATAATGCAATCAATGTACGCAAGCACCCCCCCCCCTCCTCCCCCCACACCCTCTCCACTAGAACGTGTAGTGATGCGGTCGTCAGTTGTCAAACCACGCACAGACGCCCGCACACATGAGGTGGGGACATCCCTTTCGTACTTGACACCAGAGAAATTCCTATCCAAATACGTAATCACCTAGGTATTTGTAGTGCATTCTTTCTCGAGACCATATCAGAGGTTCCACAATATACCCAGTGAGTTATAGGCGATGACTGATGGAGAAGGAACACAAACAGTAGTAGTAGATGATGTGCCCATTCAGGTCGTGAGAAGAAAAATGTGCACTAGCTTCTCAGATCTCTGGTGTTACATTATCTGCTAGAAATGATCTCAATGATTTGGAATCAGGTCTCTCCATTCGAGCACATACCTGCGTTGAATCCTATTGGCAATTCCTTTAATGAGTACAACCACTATTCAGTCATATTTCCTGCACTCTCATATCTTGCAACGAGTCACCTTTCTCGAACCTGGCTGCTACAGTAAAATTACAACCTGGTTTAAGCCAGTCCCTACACATGCTGCAGCTGCGCCCATTTCTACAGCTTCGCGCATGTCTTCATTCCATTTTAAGTCAGAACTGATCAGAAGTCAGAGAAGACCATACCCACCACCTTCTGCAACCCGTGTAGAAACAGAACGACTTGAGTTAGTACAACAGGAGCATGTTTTGACCATTCGATGGAAATGCGTGAAATGCGATACGTCTCCAAACTACACGCAAGCACTACAAATTAGCGTCCATTCAAGTCAATCAGCCCAACATGCTATCCTCTTTATTCTCTCACCCCAAACAGAGAAAAATTAAGAACTATAAAATTTCAACCGATTTAGAAGTCACCTAGGCACCGATGCTGACGCAATTACGCTAAGTTGCGGCGGGGCTCCAACACCGGGAAAGAGATTTCGCAATGCTTCCCAAGAATACCGCAGCGTGCAGGCATCCAAGCCTTCCTAACTGTTTACCAAGTCCCTCACCGAATTTACACCTCAAACTGCTACTGCTACTGCCGCCTATTAAATATACAGGCACCGCAGAGGACACTTTAAACTTTGATCACCTTTACTATAGGCGAATGATTCTATCCCACAGACTATATTAAGTCGCAAGAGAGGCTTCCTCTGGTCCTGCTTCAAACAGTCTTTCCTAACACGCTTTTCTAAAGTGCCAAACATTTCCTTTTTCTGCCTCGACTTCGAGGTCAGTGTCAGGTTCTAAACTAACATTAAGAAGTTCTGATCCACGGCCTTTCGCAGGAAACTATACCTTGCATGGTGCAAGTCATATTGTTACGGCGGATAGCATAACACGCCGCACATGGGTTGATTTTAAATAAAAGACAATTACAAGATAAGCAAAGTGGAAGAGTTTTGCTCCGTTGGCGTAGGTCTCCAAACTACAGTCCGAAGGTGATTCAAGAGCTCTACATTTAAACATGTCTCTCACACTGACGGAATAGCTGATGACTGCGTTACATTTCGACTGATTCCTCATATTGCACTCATGTACGCGATCAGTGTTACGATGCTATCCACCCCAGAAGTTGCTGTCCATCCACCAAAACTTTTTCCCCAACTCAAAGGAGCGATGTCAGTCAATCATTATGTGGTAGCCAGCGCACGGATAGGGTGGAAAAGACAACATCGATGTACTCTAACAATAAGCATCACAGTTGATAGCGCGAACAACTTTACAGTAACCTCAACACGGACCGGTAATGTGATAGCATGTTTCCCCAATTTCAGTATCACAGCTAAGCCACCCCCTTCTCCACTGTGCGAGTATCAGTGCGAACATGGATAGATGACTGTGCAGTACATCCATTCAGTGTTAATTCTCGAACAAAAAACAATGGCTCTGAGCACTATGGGACTCAACTGCTGTGGTCATAAGTCCCCTAGAACTTAGAACTACTTAAACCTAACCAACCTAAGGACATCACACACATCCATGCCCGAGGCAGGATTCGAACCTGCGACCGTAGCGGTCTTGCGGTTCCAGACTGTAGCGCCTTTAACCGCTCGGCCACTCCGGCCGGCAATTCTCGAACACATAAATCATCAAAGTATACCAAACAGCGCTCTACATATTTCTGTCACCTCGAGCATAGTTTTTAATTTACGATCTATCTCTCTGCGTATGGGAGTCACAGAGCATTCTCGCTGTCTTAGGGTAAAATTAGAGAGTGAAAGACCCTCCTCACATTGTCACTGACCAACCCACCATGCAACACCGTTAGCCAATTAATCTGCAACCGATCAGAAGAAGACAGCTGCACTCCACCTCTCGTGAATGAATCGAGTTTCTGAGTCCTCACCCGTCTCGAGATGCATCCATGTCGAGGAGCTTAGTACTCTTATCGATGTATAGTAACTGATTTCAATGTGTCGGAAGTAAAAGCAGACATTTAAGAAGAACAAGAAACGAATAATTTTAATAGGCGATGGAGCTCCTGACGGATGGAGTTCGACGCATTTTGACGTAAATCAACGAAGCTATCTGCTCTAAAGTACTGTTCTAGAGTCTAGGATCGGTACCTGGAAGGTATTGGTAAGAGAGATCATAAACACACGCATTCCTAAGGCTACAACGTTCTGCACTTAAAACGGGCCTATAATGTTAGATCACCTGCTTTTCCGACCTATCAGGCGTATGGAATGTAGCATTGTTAATATTCTTTTGTGAGAAATGTATTTCAAGCGCATGACATACATTCTCATTCCCGCTTTCTCTACGAAAATCTATGTTATCGAACGGTAAAAAACTTGCTCTGCGTGATACGAGCGCACTATAGCTTTCCGGAGATGTATAGGGTCCACTGTTCACATCCGAGCACCGTTCATAAATTATACGATGACTGCATCAGACCTATATAAAATGATCGTTATTAGCGGAGGATACATCCTACAGGGAAACAAAGAAACGCATAGCAGCAGCATCCGACATGTGAAAATTACAAGTCATTCCATCACTAACTCTGTAAACAGCACATCTGTCGGGCAAATGTGTACACGGGGATTGCACGCCTCACAAGCTTCTATCGCTAACTTAGATATGACGCTGAAGTCTCAATTTTACACCCAAAATGCGATAGGGGGGATCGCATAAATCAAAGTCCGTTTAGAGGAATGTGTCAAGTTTCATCACACATGAGATGGAAGTCCTCTGATGACCGACAGGTTTACCGTTAACGATCGCAGGTAGACAGTGCTTTAAACCGCATACAGAACACGTGGCTGTATAGGAGTAGAACGCAGTCTGTGTCACGTGACTGATGCATCCAGACAGAACACTGGAAAAAAATTGACCTGCAGCAACTACTCCTACTCCAGAATGAATCAGTCAACCATTAAATCGTACCTCGTTACAGCTCTATCTCAATCGATCGCCCCGTCCACTCTCTGTTATCCTTTAACGCAGATGCAAGTAAGTTTAGAGGTGAATGGTGCTCTGTCCTCCTGAAAAGCATCATATTCAGTAGTCAACTGGCATGTATCATTGGTACCTCAAAAGACATACCGCATAATACTGCCTCAACGGAAAAAAATTGACTACTTCCCTGATTCCCTTCGTTTCGACGTCGACGTTTTCCCAGATTCCTCCTATTGCCGCATACTTGTTGCCATGTATAAATTGTTTGCTGCAACCGGAAGATACGCAAGTACTTCCCCAATTTCACACCATTTCGGAGTATATTCGGCCAATTTATACCTATTCCCTCGTCATTTTTCGCAATTCTATTGATTTTAGGTCAGATCTATCCATGCGATCACGGCATAACATCTCGTTCCGTTTTCTAAAATTGCCTGTAAATAAAGCACAGCTACCAACACCTAGCCCAAATGCATTGATCGGGAGACATAATACAACACTATACTCGACTGTATCCAGCCACTTCCACATTCAGAGAGCGTTTGCCCTGTTTTCTGTATGCATGTGTATATAAAAGCCTAACGGACGGCTTCCAGGACCCTCAGTAGACCCGAGTTAATGCTCGGATGTGGATCCGCCGAGTGTTATATCCGGATCGGTGTTGAGATGCGGATCCACAATATGCAGCGCATGGGATAGGGTTTTAAGGTGGATCCACCGCGCACTATTTCCGGGTTGGGTTGTTTGGGGGAAGAGACCAAACAGCGAGGTTATCGGTCTCATCGGATTAGGGAAGGATGGGGAAGGAAATCGGCCGTGCCCTTTCAAAGGAACCATCCCAGCATTTGCCTGGAGCGATTTAGGGAAATCACGGAAAACCTAAATCAGGATGGCCGGACGCGGGATTGAACCGTCGTCCTCCCGAATGAGAGTCCAGTGTGCTACCACTGCACTATTTCCGGAGCAGTGTTAAGATGCGGATCCACAATACAGCGCGAATGGGATAGGGTTTGAAGGTGAATCCGTCACGCGCAATGAACGAAGCGGTGTTGGGATGCAGATCCACAACATATCACATCCGAGTTAGCGTTCAAATGTGGATCTGCCGCGCACTATATATGCGGACCTATGTTCGGAGACGGATCCACCACACGCCACATCTGCGATAGGGTTCGCGGGTGGACCAACCACGCATCATGTCCGGACACGTATTCTATGTTCGAAGTTTGGTCCACCAGTGGAGGGGGTTGGACGCAACAACACAATCAGGACGTTGCCAACTGTGAGTTGCAGTGGTCTGCTGGGTTTTCTTTATCTTTCATTTTGGATTGCATTCAACCCACAGGTTCGAATGGGTCTGTGATGAAATTTTGCACTACAAAATAAATATTTCTTTTTTATCCCAAAGAAGTGATGCACTTTGTCTTCTTACTTGGAAGTGAAGATAACTTATTTTCTTTTTATTTCTTTATTTTATGACCTCAGAGTGAGTTGTGATTTTGTATTCTAAACGAGCAGTTTGTTCTCCATGAACGGACATGGACCTCTATCTGTATTAAAGAAGAACTTTCCCAAGATTTTAGTTACTGGTCACCTGTGGCTTCTTTTAGAATTTGGATACTTTATTTTGAAGATTTACATTTGAAGAGGTACAGTGTTTTTTCTTTCCATGGAATGGATGGATGCTTTGCCTTTGCAGAAGAAGCTACAATCGTTCAATTCATTTAACAAGATCCTAGAGAGAAGCCGTCAGTGACAAGAGTCTACCACAAACGATATTATAGCTTTGAAGCTCGCCGCTGAAGGCATTATTTGGTGAGAGCAAGGAGGGCTATAAGGGGAGATGGGAGGCCCTAAAAAAAAAAAAAAAATAAATAAATAAATTCGTTGTTTGATAATTGCGGGTATAGGTTCGATTCTCACTCATGGCGTCCATTTTTAACATTCACGGAAAGATGGTAACGCAAAGTCCAGAATGTTATGTCGGACTGTGGTTCAGAATACGCATCAAACACAATATCCCTTCACTACCAACAGCGTCAGAGCCTGTTTAAATGGCGCTATGGCAAAGGTGGCAGCCGCCTAAGGCACAAACTCTGTCGCCAGTAAACTAGCACTAAACAGTTAGTTTCATTTAATTTAGGAATGGTTATTTCGTTCACAGTGTTTGTATTTAATTTGAACTTGCGACGATGCAATTTTTGGTCTTCCACTGGAATTCGAATTCGGATCTCTAGGAATGGAACGTATCTTGGTTGCAATTCTGGTCCAGCACAAACATATTCTTAATTTAATTTTACGCCCTAACATGTGCACACTGACCTACCACCGAAAAATAATTTGCATGTTTAATGTCTGTTCATGAATAGTCAATAATAACGATAGGTGCCGTCATTTCTAGCGAAACATGCGAGCATCTCATTACTGGTGAGCAAGCAGTTGATACTTAACGTCTATTTATGGATGGCAAACAGTGATAGTATGCGCCAGGTTCGATTCCCGGGCAAGTAAAACAAATTGTACCCTCATCTCGCATTGATACAGCTCGCTGCTGGTAAATAAAATCGATTTCTAACATCTGATTTTACTTAGTTAACAATCCGATGACGTGCTGGGTAGAAAATCCCGTCACAATATTTTAAATCATGGAATTCCAATTTTCAGCACACCCATACTTGGTTACTTGTGAAGGAGAGTATATTAAACGTCTTTCGTGGTTAGTTAACAGGGCGATAATGGTTTTGATGTAATAGAAATAATTTCGTCATTTCGTTTCAAGTTCATATGTGTTAACTAATACTGGTGAAAACCTGTATATTTCACGTCTCTTTACGGCTAGTCATCATTAATGATCGTTGCCTTGATCAAGTCCCGGGCACGTGCGAAAGTGTATTTTAGTTAGTAGTGGCTATATCTACTGGGTTCCTGTCCAGGTCCAGAACAATAAATTTCGTCATGTCATTTATAGTCCAAACATGTGGGCAAATAATTCTTCATAAATAATTAGTACAGTGACGTTACTGATTACACTCCATTAATATTGCGGTTTCTATAGAGCGTTTACTGTTGTTTATAGCGTATTCTTTAACTAGTTCCTTTAACGACCAGTTTATGCAAAAACCAATCGTCACTGAGACATTAAGCAGGTGCGGGAAAACCTTATACAGAGGAAAAATACTTCGAACTGTCATAGACCTTTATTAGTCCAGACATTGTCTCAGAACATCTTGTTCATGCAAACATTTATTTTGTTTAAGGATTGCTACATAGTTCATGTGCCATAGTTAGTTGTTTCAAATTGTAATGAGATGGTAACGCTTTTGAAAATCATTGTAACCTGTACGAGCGTTAGGAACTAACTCATCTCTAATTACGTGTTTTTTTTAGTTTTGACAGTATCATGGTGTGATGTTACATCGCACTGATTGCCTTAAAGAACAGTGTCGTCTAGTGGTCTCTCGTGGTATCCATTTTGTATAGTCGAACGTCTGTACCGCAAAGCGATTAGAGGACCCGCTAGACAGCTACGTTATGTTGGTTGCATGCAAATTAGGCAGATATCAATTCAAGTCGTTCGGATACTTTTGCGCATGATAGTACATGCCACCTTGCCGAGGAAAAACAAACTCCTTGTAGAGGCGAACATTCCCCAGAGTCTAAAGCTCCCTCCTCCTGCACGGACCTTTCCGACGACTGTAGCATGTTGTTTGCTTTCCGACATGCCACGCCGTACACGCCAACGGCCCTCTGCCCGATGGAGCATAAAATGTGATTCATTCGAAAAGGCTACCTGTCGCCACTAATTGGACGTGCAGTTGAGGTATTGGCATGCAAATTTCAGCCTTGGTCGCTGAAGAACAGCTTTCAGCATGGGTACGTGAAACAGCTGCCTGGTGCGGAGGCTCACACGCAGCAAAGTTTGCTGGACGGTTATTGAGGAACAGTGTTGGTAGCCCCTTGGTTGATACGGGCGTTCAGTTGCTCAACAGTTGCACGTCTGTTCGCCCATACAGATATCCGCAACCGACGTTCACCCCTGTCATGTACAGCCCGTGGTGAACCACAGTTGCCTCGGAACATGTTTGCCATGCACGATATACTGTAGCCACGGCGGCACACGAAGCATTTACAAACTTAGCCGTTTCAGAAATGCTTGCACGCTTGGCCCGAAAGCCAATTACGATGCCTTTTTGGATCAGGTGAATCGTTCTGCTTCCTCATTACGACAGCGACTGCATTGTTTTCCGCGTTCCCCCCGACACGCTTTATATAACCTCCAATGCTAGTGCTGCCACCTTCCGTTCGTGATTGGTTATTGCATGTTGACGTCGATCATAGGCGGTGGTCTCATTAATGTCTATGAACTATGTATACGGAAAGTATAACGTGTTATTGACACCTGCTTTATGAGACTGTATTGGAATGCCAAACATCTGCATATCCAAGCATGTGGTACACCTCTTATCAGTTTTATATTTGTGGCATGCCGCCTTCAAGTTGCTGCAGTTTTAATATCTCCGTGATCCTCAATGCTCCTCTCTCTTATGACAATCGTCTTTTTAATTACATGATTAGCTTTATTACATTATGCAGCATGTTACCATCTGCTTCTTTCTTCTATAAAATTATATTTCAATTAGTCGATTCTCATTCATTATGAGCTGTATCGAAACCTCCTAACTTGACGTGGGAGTCAAAGGATATGAAAAGGAGTCAGTAGTTGAGAAATTTGTTAATATCAAATATAAATTTAGATGTTAGGAAACCTTTTCTGAATATACGAGGAATTCTAAGGCTTAACTACATGTAGTAGGTACAGTTAGATGTAGGATGTAGCAGCTAGGTAAAGATGAAGAGATCTTCACAGTATAGGTAGCACGGAGAACTGAATCAAACCAGTCTTCGCATTAAGGACTTCAACAGTAAACAGCCCTAACCTTTTGTCTTGGGTGGAAACATTTTATGATACATATGCTTCGTTCTCACTTAGAGGTTCTTCATTTTAATTTTAGATATGCTCTTTGCGTTGACTAGATGTTCAACTATTTTCAGTTATAGCATCGTCAATATATAGTTTTTGGAAGTTACTCGGTTAATTACGATACTGTAATAACTTCTATCATTTGGAGTACGTTAAACTCCGGTCGGCTACCTCGATGTTTTCACTGTCACTTGCTCTAATACTTTCCGTGCTCTTCGTAATCCACCCCTCCCCCCCTACCCCCCTGTTAAAACTCCAGAGAAGGATATCTAATTGCCTCTACCACACCAAGTGTTATCTGCAGCTTCGCCTATGTCCCTTGTTAAACAATTAATTACATTTATCAACATCCAAGTAACCCCTCCTCCCTTCTCGTTTGCGGCATCGAAACCGCCTCCATCAGCTCTTTCGTTGCTACTGTTATCTTCATTGTTCTCTCACTGAATACTTTTGTTTGTTCGTGGTCTTGTACTATACTCGTGTTTCCACATTTCTCACCATTTGCTTCGTTCTCACATTTTATTTCTATAGTCTACACATTTCCAGCCAAAATTCATTCATAATTGGTTTTCTGTTTTTGCGTCGCTTTGTAGACAAAGTTTTTCTTCTTCTTGGGTGGTGCAACTAACAACGACGTTCCAATTTCTGTTTCTTATTCTTTAGTCTCTTCTTTTCTTGCAGTACTCTATCATCGGTTCACAATGTTTTGTCTTCCTGTCGTCTGAGCACTTCAGACTAGGTTATTCACTCTCCCACTTTGGAATCCTTCCACATTTAATATTTTTTCCATAAATACTTCTCTGTCTGTTGTGTCTTAAGCTTTTATATTACATTTTATAAAACCTTCTGTAGTTTGTGGCGCCCCTGGCGCAGTGCGTCCTATCTTTGACTGACACCTTTGGACTATCTTTGTTCTATGCTCTATTGACGCGCACTTTTGTCCAGCCATGTTAGTTCTCGCTTGCTTCAATGTCTAATAAATGCATTTACGATATCTAAAATGTGTTTTTACCGACCTGCGACACCTGATAACCATTACTTCATGGATCCACCTTGTTGTTGACTTCTTTTCCCACAAATATTTGAAGATCTTTTTGGTTAATCTACAATTTCACATTCGATATAAATGTCTAAGAAATATCAGTTTACTTTTTATTGTTATGTCTAATATGTTTACTATGTTCCGATAATTTTCATCGTTGCTATGTAATTTTCAACCTTACAAAGTTTCTCGTGAGCCGAATATTTCCCTAATGATTCGCCTTTCCAGCATTTATAATTTATCTAAATTATAGTTTAATGCCGTACATTCGCTTGCATATATAAGTTCTGGCTTAACTACTCTATTGAAATGCCATAGTTTTGCATTTTGGACATGCATTTTCTGTCGTAAAATTCTTTAAATCAATATATGTCTTTCCCATTTTATGTATCCTTTCCTCTACACCAGTTTCTTTCAAAGCATTTTCTAGGATTATCTCTCCAAGATAGCTAAATTTTTTAATCTTTTCAATTTGCCCAATATCTGATTGAAGAAATTTAGCTATTCTTCTAAAAGATTAATTCGCGTTACAGCAGACATCGCAATTTCAGAAAGTATTGAAAAGTCGTCTACTAATGCGAGACAGTTCTTCCTAATATTATTGTTTTCTCTTCCCAACCTTTTTGGTGAAATCTTACAGTCATTCAGTTTTTCATTCCAAATTCTAACAGTTTTTTTTTTCGAGAATACAGTTAAAAAGAACTGGGGACAGACCATAACCTTGCGTACACCTTTGTTTATTTCAAAGGGCTGAGATATTTCTCCTACAAATTTTCTTTACATACTGTGTCTTTTAAGCGTTTCAAGAATTAGATATGCTAATTAAGACCATCCACCAAATTCTTGGATTATCGTATCTGCAGTTTGTCTGACAAAGGAATCAAAGCCCTTTCTGAAATTGAGAAGCATTACTCCAATATCTTTTGAACTCGGTAATTTGTGGCAAATGACTGCCTTCAGAATAAATTCTTCTTCAGGACTTGATCTGCCTTTCATAAAACTACGTTGATATTCAAAAAAAAGATTTTTATTTTTTGTTGTTCACATAACATAAAATACTTAGATTAATGAAGATCTGATTAAGTCACTATTCCAATTTTTATTCCGTAAACGGATTTACTGAACATGAAATACATTCTTCTTTTGACAGCTGTCGTTGATCACAAAAACAATTTCGAGAAGTGTTGAACAAGTTAGTAAAAGTGGAGAAACCACCTGGGATATTACATGAAGATTTCTTACGGGAATCGGTAGATTGACTGCCGCGAGTAATGAGTATAGTGGGCAAGGGCACTACAAATGTAGTGTGTGCACAGTAAGTTGGAAATGTAGGTCTTACGGGGAGAGCGAGCCAGAGGTAAGTCCCTGCAGTCGCACTATCGACTGTGTCCTCGCTGGCTCAGACGGATAGAGCGTCTGCCATGCAAGCAGGAGATCCCGTGTTCGAGTCACGGTCGGGGCATACATTTTCAACTGTCCCCGTTCATATTAATCAACGCCTGTAAGCAGCTAAAGGTCTGGATTTCATTGCAATTTCACCTAGAATACTTGTCCTCCTTCTAACCTTCGTTACGTATAATTGTTTAAATTCTTGATAACAGATAGCAAATTTAGTCGGAGAATAATCGGTCTCTGCACTAGCCATGATTACTTTGAAAATGAATAAACCTCCGTGAATTTAGGCCTGGTACACACTTAAAGAATACCATTACCTTGCTAAATAATAAAGTTTCTTGTGAGTACAATACTAGAGATCAAACTTCAGCCCGACGATTAATTTATCCTGAAATACGAGTTTTTCCAACAGATAACGTCAACGTAGAGATGTGCAACATCAATTTCAACATTGCAGATTTGCAATAAACACTAGTGTTGGAACGAAATAGTTACTCACAATGTATTTAGTTACGGCACTCTCATTCACCACGCTTGTGGAGTACAGGAAATAAAATTAATGGAATCATTATTAATGAAATTCGTAGTTAAGAAGGGACGTCAACAGAGATCAATATCGTCAACAGCAATAACATCACTAACTGCAACAAGCTACCTAGAGTAATCTTGCTTGATAAAGCAATCGGTGGACATTATCAATGTATACACGTAAACGCCTCTGAGATGCAGTCAATAGTAGTTACAACAGTACATACACGTAAACATCTCTGAGTTCCACTCATTGGAAGTGTACAAGATGTAACATTAGATATTGTATCAGAGTCGGATAACGATTATTATGAAGGTAGTGTCGCAAAAAAAGTCATCACTTCGTTCTAGAATCGAGTGTATTATGTTAACACAATATGAAGAACAGATGGAGCTGAAATGCCTCTTGAACGGACAGAACTACTAACTACACAAAACATCCAATTTTCTCGAAGTAATAAAATATTTTTTCTACCAGGTGGTAACTCTAACCACATTGGATAAGACCGTGATTGCAATGATCTTCCAAAAATGGCGTTTCGAACCTTGTCGAGACGTAGTGAACTACCACAGTACAAGACGATTTGTTTGTCAGCTACCATATTATTGCAACGAAATTTGTCAGACAACTTTGTATATCGACCAATGAAAACTTGTGTAGCTACCAGCCACGTTACCCATTCACATACAATGATGCAGCACCAGTTATAACTGTACGTTAGCAGTACAATCCCAAACGTCTGCTACGATATTGAATAATTACATTACGTTAGTCTGTCTCATTATTTTCCTTGGGACCTCGCTAATAGATTTTCGACCACTATTTCCACCTTCATTTCCACTCCTGATGCCACACATATTTGCAAATCCTTAGGCTGGACTCAAATCTTACAAAATACATACACGTTTCATCTCATAATAACACTTATTTCTTCCACCTTTGCCATACACACAAGTAAATTACAGTTATGGACGTTTGAGCGAATGCAAATATTTTCTGATCGCTGCACTCCAATGCAGTGCCACCGAAATTATTATCTTTGACAGCTCATAATTTAATGCACTCTTCTGCACCTCTCACAACTGCGGACTCAACTCAAGCGTAAGCTTTTGGTGACCGTTGGGATTTTCATACTTTAATATTAACGATTTTTTACTCTCGTGGCCTGGCTGGAAACAGAAGGCGTGAATATAGAGCTAGTGCTAGAGACAGACCACAATAACAAACAGGGCTCAACCGACGCAGGGAGAGTATACAGGGCCGGCCGAAGTGGCCGCGCGGTTCTGGCGCTGCAGACTGGAACCGCGAGACCGCTACGGTCGCAGGTTCGAATCCTGCCTCGGGCATGGATGTGTGTGATGTCCTTAAGTTAGTTAGTTTTAACTAGTTCTAAGTTCTAGGGGACTAATGACCTAAGCAGTTGAGTCCCATAGTGCTCAGAGCCATTTGAACCATCTTTTGAGTATACAGGGTGTATCAATAGGTATGTTACAAGGCGTCATGATTGTTGGATGGGTACCGTTTGAACATATTCTCCTAATAAACATACCTTAGAAGACAGTTGGCGTCATAGCGCCTCTGAAACGTGGAAGAGGGCGTAGGCAGTGTGGACCACACAAGCTATGCGAGGCGCAACGAGATAGTGTAAATTGCATTCAAAAACTGGTTCAAATGGCTCTGAGCACTATGGGACTCAACTGCTGAGGTCATTAGTCCCCTAGAACTTAGAACTAGTTAAACCTAACTAACCTAAGGACATCACAAACATCCATGCCCGAGGCAGGATTCGAACCTGCGAGCGTAGCGGTCTTGCGGTTCCAGACTGCAGCGCCTTTAACCGCACGGCCACTTCGGCCGGCTAAATTGCATTCCAATAGCTACTTGAATGGCACGTTTGGCAACGTATGGATCGTACGTGGAGGTCTAACAGCCTACCCTCCCCGTTACGAGGACGTGACAGCGCTGGAGTTTCATTCCTGGGGGTACAAAAAGCCCTAGGCTATGAGACACCCGTAGATTGATCACGAGCTATCGTGGGATGGATACAAGTACGAGATCAAGTCATCCGTAATATTCCGGGAATTTTTCCTGATTTTCAGCAAAAGATATCAGATTGTACACAAAATGTTGATGGCGGTCATAAAGCACTTCGCGTAAATTAATTACACTGGTCTTTACTGACAATATTGTTCAGTGTCACCTTCACACCTTACCTATCTTTCGTTGTAAAAAGTTCCTTCATCCTCCTCCACACTTCAGAGGCGCTAGCATGCGATCGAAGTCCTTCTGAATATTCGGTTAATGGCACAATATGTGTACGTTTTACCCATCCACCAACCACCACGACATGTAACATATCTTTTCATATATCCTGTATACAGAGAGAGAGTTGTCATATGAAAAGTCGCAGCATATGATTGACTTTCAGCTGTGATGCAATATTTCACTAGCGGGAATATTTCGCATCGAATGCGTGGAGTGCTTTCCAATGCGGAATATTGCTTTCAAGATTCGTCGAAACTATTGCAATGCATTTGACTTATTTAGGATTTGTTATGTGCACTGTACGTGTTTGCGCTTTGGTCAGGCATCACCTCGTATACATTTTATGCCTGTGGGCGTAAGTATAAGCTGTTATCTGACAATGAAAGCTCTCTCTTCGAAGTTAAATGGTAAAGTATTCGTCATGAAAACAGCACAATTTTGACGTCAACATAGTAACATGTGTACTTGTTGTTCTTAAAGTTTCCCATGAAAGGTATTCAGGCAGAACCTGAGAACGATTCTGCAAAAACGTCGTATGATTACTGTTTGTTATGCTTTTACACACTCGTTAACCGCCAGAGACAGACAATTTCGTACGATTTTATCTTATCTGGCAAAATGCGTATTCAATTTTTAATTTTTTGAACTTGACAAAGGTAACAAATCTTACAACATATTTGTGGTATATGTTCTTGTTAGTATAGTGATGTATCTCCTTATAGAAGGTATATCCCCCTGGTACACTACAAAATATCACACAATGTAATTGTGAACTGCCCTTGAAAACAGGTAGTCAGCGTAATTAAAGTATGACAGTGTATCATTAAACTATTTCCAAATTTAAGATCAAGAGATATCGCTACTATATTTGTGTGTCGACAGCTGTTATTATTGCAGTGCAATGATACACATTTTTTTCTGTTCCTCCTCAACAGATCGATCATTGAATATAACTAACAAGGGGAGGCCGCCAATTGTGAAATTCAGATTCGATTCATACTGAGCATAATAAAAGCTCATGGCCAGAGGTGTAATGTGGCAAAGCACCAAGATGCACTTCTCAGCCGTTGTCGAGAAAATCGACAGTTAAAAGAAACCGTTGCGGTGAAATACTCTCTACGATTAATAAGTTTCTACAGCGTCGTGGCGCAGCGGTAAGCGCTCGGGTTCGTAACCCGAAGGTCACCGGATCGGATCTCGCGCCATGCTTCCCGGAAATCAGTTGCAACAATTATGCATATAGTAAGTTGTTGAAAGTCGTTTGTCGTGGAAAAATAATACTTGAAATAAAACACAATATCACAAATAATATTCAAGTGGATACAATTCATTGAAAAGTTCCGTATATACTCGCACATAATTAATAATTAGTGACCAGAAGTAGCTGGAGTATCGCACGAACCAGAATGATAGTTATCAATAGAAACATGGAAAGCAGAAAACAGCACGACATCGAGCACATCTGATAAACGATGCGTTTTTACAAGAACAATTGTTTTTTTAATTTTCTGTTGGGAAACACACCTGATTGACATTCTGAAAAATTGTTCTATCATTCGTCATGTCTGATGCACACCAAATTTTTTACCTGCCGGTAAAAATACACGTCACACGGTTGGACGAGAGGAGTGCACTTTGGAGGAATGACTTTTATAGTGCACGTTGGTAACTTCTTATCGTCCTGGAACATCTCATCGTATAACGCCGGGTTCGTTTGCCCACCCCAAGAGTCGATCAGAAGGAGAAATTCTTTCTTTTTTACGTATGGTTGCAAAGCATTACGCAAGGAGTCCATGAACAAACCCGTTGTTAGTTTAACGGATTTGGAGGATGTACTAACAACGTTGGTATACTTCTTGGCGTACTCGTCGACTGTCTTCTGTACTCTGGGGCCAAACGTTCCTGAGGACTCTTGGAGGCATACGAAAACAAGAGGCAAGACTCGTCCAGACATCGTGATTGAATATTGTGCCGTATACGAATGCGTCACCTTGTTCATGTCGTGTCGGGTTACCAGGACAGCCTTTGACCCTTTCTCGGCGAGAGCCCTGTTTAACGCGGACTGGTACTGGCACCCTGACAAACAAAATATAAAAATATCGTTTATATAAGAAATATACGAAATTTGTGTTGTCTATCATATATCAGATTATCATATTCTATCATCATGTCATATGACATTTGTGAACAGCTCTTTACGCACCTGTTTGATCAGTATTAATTATGAAATCTTTGTCGAAGTTAGTTATCAACGTTCGCGTCTGGATCCGAAATGTGTCCGCTGCGGCCAAAATTTCGTCTCGGGCAGCCGTCTCTTTCCGGGAAACAAATTTTGTGATTTTCCGTTGCCGAATCCCACGCTCCTTCTTAAATTCGGTGACCCATGTTTTTGAAGCTTTGAAGTTGAAATCTGGGAACTGACTTGCAGCGCCCAAGGCCCACTGCTGCAGGTTTCTGGTAGTAACTTGCTGGAAGTTTTGTCGAGCGTCTACGAAGCGACCACACACCCATGAATCGATGGTACAATATTTGTCAAATTTGCTACCGCCACGTTTGATTTGCTCTTTCCACCTGGATAAATGGCCCATATTTGTCAAACGAGAGCACCTCTTTTTTTTGTAGAGCTTTGAGACTCCAGCCTGGATGTTCTTTGGCCAGACTGACAGCTCTAATTTTGTAAACCAGAGAAATATAGTCGTACCCTTTTTTTTTCTTCTCGTCCAGCTCGTATTCGTCTGATGATACGTTGGCAATGGGACTCGTCTCAACGTCTTTGTAAGCATTATTATCGTCGATTTCATTAATGTCTATCAGTTCCTCATCATGAACGAGGGTTTTTTCGGCGAGCATTTGCAGCGTATTCTGGAACATTTCTTCCCCAAGTACCATGGCGTCTTCGTTGATTCATGATGGCGGTTCTGCTGCGATGCGATTACTGTTACGAAGGAGGCTTTCAAAATACACCAACGCATCTTTCAATTGTTGTTTCGCCACTTCACTGTGTGTAGAATCTTCTTCGATCACATCACTTTCATGCGAAGGGCCCGGATCGCTCTCCAATTGTACCGCCTCCATTTTTCCATTTGTTTAACAGGGTGTACCTGTAGTGGACTGACCCGACAGCCAATCCACTATGACTTGTAGCCGAATAGCACGCGTTTAAACTCACGCAGGCTGGCGTGAGGTCTGAAACAGGATACGTAATGAATGCTATAAAGAAAAGTACGTAGCTGCTGGAATACTTAACTTTAATCCATAATTGGTGTACATCGCTCTTGTTGATACAGTATTATCATCTCAATATAACTTGGTGATGGCGCCTTGCTAGGTCGTAGCAAATAACTTAGCTGAAAGCTATGCTAACTATTGTCTCGGCAAATGAGAGCGTATTTGTCAGTGAACCATGGCTATGAACGTCGGCTGTACAACTGGGGCGAGTGCTAGTACGTCTCTCTAGACCTGCCGTGTGGTGGCGCTCGGTCTGCGATCACTGACAGTGGCGACACGCGGGTCCGACGTATACTACCGGACCGCGGCCGATTTAAAAGCTACCACCTAGCAAGTGTGGTGTCTGGCGGTGACACCACATTCCTCCCCTGCAAATCGGCGGACGGTTGTGTTATAAGGCTTCCGCCCGCCGTGGGGAGGACCCCATGTTGACGTATGCGACGAGGTGGGGAGCCTAACAACAGGCGAGGCTGTGCCACCCGCACCCGGCCATTCGGTCCGAGGGGAGCTAGGAAACGCCTGAAAACCTAGTCCAGGGTGCACGCCAACATGTGGTGTATGCGCCCGTAAAGTGACAGGAGGGGCCGAAGATTCGACCTCCATCACGTCGGGGCAGCCGACGGGCGAAGACGACATCTGGTACGGAGCGGGCAAGAGGTCCATGTCGGAGGACAGCTGGTCACGGGAAGCGATCGGCGGCGCGTGACCCAGGGAGGCGCTTGGCGGCTGCAGCGACGCGTCCACTGCGGGCGGCGCCGGCGGGAGAACAGGCGGCGGCGGCGCGTCGCCATGGGGCAAAATGGAAGGCAGCGTCGGTAACACCTGGGGATGAGGCGAGCCAGTAGATGGGTCCCCAGGGCGTTGACCAGACGGCACCGTCGCTGAAAGCAGACGGGGAGCGGCAGAACCCGTGCGACGACAGAGGCGCAGCTGATTGAGATGCCGACGCACCTCACCAGAGGCCCCCAAAACCAGATACATAGCGCGGCCGAGGCAGCGAAGAATGCGTCCTGCGAGCCAACGCTGTGAACCTCGATAGTTGCGGTAGTATACAACGTCGCCTGGAGCAAAGGCAGGCGTCTGCCGCGGCACAGGAACCTGATGCGGCGGATGCAGCAAAGACATCAAGGTTCGAGGAGGACGACCGTGGAGCAACTCAGCCGGCGAGCGACCATCTCGGGGCTGAGAGCGATACGAAGACAAAAAGAGCAACAACGCGTCCTCCCGACAATGCGACTCTTTCAACTTCAACATCTGTGACTTGAAAGTCCGGACCAATCGTTCAGCGGCACCGTTTGACTGAGGCGAAAACGGCGCAGATGTCAGATGTTGAATACCATTGGTCTTACAGAATGACTGAAATTCTGTGGACATGAATTGTGGGCCATTGTCGGAAACAATAGTCTGTGGAAGACCTTCAATGCAGAAGATAGCGGATAACGCTTGGATGGTAGCAGATGACGTCGTAGAAGACATCCGGACAACAAAAGGAAAATTACTGAAAGAATCGACCACAACCAACCATCGAGCATTCCAGAATGGACCAGCAAAATCGATGTGTAAGCGTTGCCAAGGGGAAGTGGCTTTCGGCCACGCAAAGAATTTCCGCGGTGGTGCGGATTGTAGTTCGGCACACGCCATGCAAGAAGAGCACATATTCGTAATAGCAGCATCGATTCCGAACCAAGTACAGCGCTGACGAGCAAGTTGTTTCGTTCGCACTATACCCCAATGTCCTTGGTGGAGAGCCGTAAAACAGAGGACTGTAACGAACGTGGGACCACGACCCGGGACTGATCATTATCAGAACGGAACAACAAAACACCACGTCGTACAAAAAGTCTGGATGAAAAAGCGAAGTCAAAGGTTTGTAGTCTGTAATGATGGTAAAGTGACGACCATACAAGAAATCATGAAACTTTGTAATACCAAATACGAGAGCCAAGGCTTCTTTCTCTATCCGTGAATAATTTCTTTGCGCAGACGAGAGCAATTTGGACGCAAAGGCAATAGGGCGATCGTGCGCTCCATCTTTGTGCGCAAGCACAGCACCGATCCCGAAATACGATGCATCGACCATCAACAAAAGGGGTTTCTGGGGATCGAATGGCGTAAGGCAAGTATTTGAAAGCAACGCCGATTTCAACTGGCGAAAGGCGCCTTCGCATTCCGTCGTCCAGATGAACGGAACACCTTTACAGCGTAAGCGATGAAGTAGAGCTGAAATGGAAGAAGCGTGCGGCACAAATTTTTTATAATAATTAATTTTTCCCAGCACACTCTGTAGCTGCTTCAAATTCTGCGGCGAAGGCAAGTCTTGTATGGCACGGAGGTGCTCTGGACTAGGATGTATGCCTTGGGCATTGATTACATGTCCCAGATATGGTAAATCACGAGCAAAAAACACACATTTGTCCTTCCGCAAGCGAAGACCATTTTGGCGCAAGAGCTGAAATAATGTTCGGAGATTGGCTAAATGTTCTTCTGCCGTATTTCCGGAGATCACAATATCGTCCAGCTAGTTTGCTGCAGTAGGGACCGAGGCACAAACAGTTTGTAAATATTGCTGAAACAATGCAGGGGCGGATGCACACCCGAATGGCAGTCTTTTGAATCGATACAAACCAAGATGCATGTTAACCACCAAAACGCGCTGAGATTCGTCGTCCACAGGTATTTGCAAGTACGCATCTGCCAGGTCCAACTTCGAAAAATATTTACCCGGGCACAGTTTGTCAAAAAGATCTTCCGGGCGGGGTAAAGGATAAGTTGCAATCACTAGTTGTGGATTCATCGTAGCCTTGAAGTCCACACAAAGTCTCAACTTTCCGGAAGGTTTTGGCAAAATTACTAAGGGTGATGCCCAGAGAGAAGCCTGCACACGTTCAATCACACCTTGTGATTCTAAATCGGGTAATGTTCTTGCGACCTCATCACGCAATGCGTGGGGAACATTGCGCGCTCTGAAAAATTTCGGTTGCGCGTTTACTCTCAGTTCCAAATGTGCTTTATAGTTCTTAGCACAACCAAGGCCCGGTGCAAAAATGTCTGCAAATTCTTCACATAGACGAGAAACACTGGCTGAAGGCACAGTCTGGTTCACTGATAGGACCTGATTGACTATAGACAAGTTAAACAACTGAAATAAATCCAAACCAAACAAGTTCACTGCAGAAGAATAACGAAGTACGTAAAATGACACAAGTTTTGTTTGTCCCTTGTATGTGGCAAGAAGGCTGCACTGTCCTAACACAGGGATATTCTGACCTGAATATGTAGTTAGCTTAACATTTGCGGTACGCAACGGAGGTGTGCCCAGTTGTTTGTACGTGTCGTTATTGATCAATGAAATTGCAGCTCCGGTATCGAGCTGGAATGTCCAAATCTACAAAAAGTTTATTGTCCTGCTGACGACAAGAGCGACTGTCTCGTGCAACGTGAACATACACTGGTACAGAATCACTTGCTAATTGACGTGATTTCCGGCGATGTCGACGCACACTTTTTGTGGGACGAACACAGTCACTGTTAGAGAGATTGGCACTGGGCAGAGTGGAATTAACTACATGAATGTCCATGGGCGAAGAGTCACGAGCCGGAGTAGTCTTGGTTCGATTCCGGCGCAAAGCAAAGGGCCTGGAATGGTTGTTAGTGTCCGATCTGAGCTTTTTCTGGCAAACACTTTGAACATGTCCTTTTTTATTACAGAAAAAGCAAACAGCTTGGCGTGACGGGCAGTTCTCACGCGAATGTCTGGTTGCACACCGCGGGCATGATTTTAGCACTGCATTTGCCTGCTTACGCGGCACACGTGGCTGCGCAGACGGGCGCGAGGGTTGTTTACAGTTCCGTGCAGCTCGCCCGGCGGGCCGGTTAATGTGACAAACGGCTGGCGAAGGTTCAAACGATTCCTGAGCAAAGTCAAGTGTGTCTTGCCTATCCAATATGTCTATCACTTGTTGAAGGGAGGGAATGACTAGTTTCAAAATTTGCTCCCGTATACGAACACCAGAAACGTTCTGTGCAATTGCATCACGTACCATAGTATCTGAATAAGGGAGTCCACATTCACACTCAAAAGCACAATCCCTAGTAAGGCCTTGCAAAGTTGCAACCCACTCCCGATTAGTTTGACCGGCCATACGTTTTGTACGAAAGAATGTATACCTTTTTGCAACTACATTGACTGATTCCTTGAAATATGCATCTAATGCAGACAAAATTTCTTCTTAGGACAGAGTTGCTACATCGCGGCGGGGAAAACATTTCACTATCACACGGTACGTATGGACGCCGACACATGATAATAAGTGAGGCTGCCGCTCATTACCTTGAATTCTGTAGGCGGCGAGATGGAATCCAAATTGGCGTGACCACTCCGTCCAGCTTTCCATCGCCGCATCGAATTGACGAAAAGGTGGTGCACCTGCGTGTTGTGGCTGTGGTAGCGGTGGAGCGGCGGCTGCCGCATCGGTTTGCATTGCACGTTGACCCTGGACGAGCTGTCCAAGGGCATCCAATAAAGCCTGCATCTGCTGATTCTGCAAGCGATAAAATTCGGACAGTACATCTGGAGATTGTGGCGAAGCCATGACACAAGTAAATTAAGGCAAGATCAATTAGTACAAACGCGATTTAGCTCGTCGCCAATTGTAGTGGACTGACCCGACAGCCAATCCACTATGACTTGTAGCCGAATAGCACGCGTTTAAACTCGCGCAGGCTGGCGTGAGGTCTGAAACAGGATACGTAATGAATGCTATAAAGAAAAGTACGTAGCTGCTGGAATACTTAACTTTAATCCATAATTGGTGTACATCGCTCTTGTTGATACAGTATTATCATCTCAATATAACTTGGTGATGGCGCCTTGCTAGGTCGTAGCAAATAACTTAGCTGAAAGCTATGCTAACTATTGTCTCGGCAAATGAGAGCGTATTTGTCAGTGAACCATGGCTATGAACGTCGGCTGTACAACTGGGGCGAGTGCTAGTACGTCTCTCTAGACCTGCCGTGTGGTGACGCTCGGTCTGCGATCACTGACAGTGGCGACACGCGGGTCCGACGTATACTACCGGACCGCGGCCGATTTAAAAGCTACCACCTAGCAAGTGTGGTGTCTGGCGGTGACACCACATTCCTCCTCTGCAAATCGGCGGACGGTTGTGTTATAAGGCTTCCGCCCGCCGTGGGGAGGACCCCATGTTGACGTATGCGACGAGGTGGGGAGCCTAACAACAGGCGAGGCTGTGCCACCCGCACCCGGCCATTCGGTCCGAGGGGAGCTAGGAAACGCCTGAAAACCTAGTCCAGGGTGCACGCCAACATGTGGTGTATGCGCCCGTAAAGTGACAGGAGGGGCCGAAGATTCGACCTCCATCACGTCGGGGCAGCCGACGGGCGAAGACGACATCTAGTACGGAGCGGGCAAGAGGTCCATGTCGGAGGACAGCTGGTCACGGGAAGCGATCGGCGGCGCGTGACCCAGGGAGGCGCTTGGCGGCTGCAGCGACGCGTCCACTGCGGGCGGCGCCGGCGGGATGGTGCCTTGCTAGGTCGTAGCAAATAACTTAGCTGAAGGCTATGCTAACTATTGTCTCGGCAAATGAGAGCGATTTGTCAGTGAACCATGGCTGTGAACGTCGGCTGTACAACTGGGGCGAGTGCTAGTACGTCTCTCTAGACCTGCCGTGTGGTGGCGCTCGGTCTGCGATCACTGACAGTGGCGACACGCGGGTCCGACGTATACTACCGGACCGCGGCCGATTTAAAAGCTACCACCTAGCAAGTGTGGTGTCTGGCGGTGACACCACGGTACCAAAGCTCTCACGTACGCAATGATTTTCGACGATGTTACAAGTTGCGCTAGGGACCGCATCTACTTTCTTTCGAAGTTAGCAGGCAACTACGCTGTTATGCGGCGGCTCGTTTCGGCCCATTCAACATCTGTCCTTCAAGTGTAACGAGCGAGTAACGGAGTTTATATTTCATACCTGCCACAGCAAATTTGTGTTCGTAGGGTCTCTATTCTAATTCGAACGTTTGACTTACACTATACGTATTCGTTTCGGAATATCGTTTCTACGTCTTCCGTTAACTATACGTGGTAAACATTATGAAGACAGTTAATAACATTTGTGAAATACAAATTTGTTTGCAGAAAACATAATGATGACCAAAGTCGCCAGTTTTTCCATGACAAACGACTTGCAACAACTAATTATATGCATAATTCTTGCACCTGATTGCCGGGAATTATATATATATATATATATATATATATATATATATATATATATATATATATATATATATTTGAATTACAAAAAACAAATAATAAAAAAAAGTTGCATGGCGCGAGATTACGACCCCGAGCGCTTACCGCTGCGCCACGACGCTGTAGAAAATTATTAATCGTAGAGAGTATTTCACTGTAACGGTTTCTTTTAACTGTCGATTTTCTCGACAACGGCTGAGAAGTGCATCTTGGTGCTTTGCCACATTACACCTCTGGCCATGAGCTTTTATTATGCGCAGTATGATCGAATCTGATTTTCACAATTGGCGGCCTTCCCTTGTAAGTTACGTTTAGGACTGTTTGTGGACCTGACTTTCACTGCCTTGTAACCATAGAACATGTCGACTGTCATACTCATCATCTTCTGGTGATTTCAGTGGCTGTGTCTTCAATCTTGAACTGGGCATTCTGTCTTGTGTATTGTGTATTCACGTTGTCAGCATGCTGTAGCGGGCGATATCAAACACAGACCGTTGGCCCATTGTCGCTTTGTGGTTGTTTTATCAGTTGACGTTTCGACAGTACTAATGGCCGGCATACTTACTGGATGATTCTCTATTTCTCGTGGTTGGACTGACGTAGAGCTCGCGGATGTCTTATCTGCCCTCGACGGCGTTGTCCGAGACGTTTCCTTCGTCATTCCCACTTCACACTTGCTACCTGTGGATATCAGTCTCTGTAAGACGGAATTCTTACACTAGCCTTTCCTGGGGCCTTTCATTGCCTTGTCGAAGTTGTTACCGTGTTTGTAGATCTCTGTCACTTCCCACTGTGAACGGTTGTGGGAATTCCTTTCCACAGAGAGAACTTGACTTTCGGTGAATTTTATATGTTTTTTCGCATTGCGTAACGCGTGCTCAGCCACGATCGATATCTCTTCTCTCCCACCCTACAATTTTCGTTTATGTTCACTGATCGTTATATTAACGGGTCGTCTCGTCATTTCGGTATATATATATATTTGGCTAGCGTACGGATTCTGCAAACCACTGACGTTATAAATGGGCCTCGTTTTCCTTAGCCGATCTGAGGCACTAAATCATTTTCTTAATAGGTCTGTGTACTATCTTTAATCTCCATATTCGGAGTATCCCAAGATTCTATCCGTTACATCGCTAATGTATGGCAGGAAGGACGAACAGTGAATTTCCTCTTTAAATATCATATTTCGTGTGGTATTGTGCTTTGTAGCACATTTGATGTCCTTCGTGGAATATTCGTTACAAATGTAGTATCTTGCTTCCGACGTGCCGCAGCTCGTATATCCTTCTGGCTTAGATGATGATACTCATTCAGGTAACAAGTGGAGAGCCACTCCAGTAATGAGCACGGAAAAATCTTAGGATAATGCCGCCCGACGGCATATTACCGCCGCCCGCGTCGTCAACATCACACCATCACGAGCAGTGGACAATAATTCATCGCGAATACCAGCCACTCGTTCTGGCGAAACGCCAAATAATCAGTCGACATCGAAGAACGCGGAATAATAACCTACACGAAAGATCTGAAAATTGGCCTCAAAAGGCTCAAACAATACACAATAGACCTTAGAGAACCTACAATGCTTTCTTAAATCAAGCTAAGCTTGCATTATAAGGCTTTCAGAGGTAACCGTTACGAATAAGGACACGTAGAAGAAAAGGAACAAAGTTTCAACGTTATAGTTAATCCTTTGTATTTGACCATATCATCAGAGACCAAACACACGTAAACTAGTGATACTTCGAAAAATTAGAGATCGCAAAACACGGGTTTAACTGCCTCAGTACGAGGCCAGTATCATTATTGTGGCCCAAAGTACTTGTCGCCCACAGAGCTAAAAGTACATCAATATAGTTGGCGTATAGATTTTGCAGTCGTGTTCTTGATTCTTGAAGGATGGGAAAAGAAGTACAAACACATATCTGTCATCTATATCGCTCTTTCGAAAGCTGCCATACTTAATTATCACGTTTGATATGAGGATAACAGAATATTTCAAAAATTGAGAGAAGATATTGTCTCATGTTCAGGAACTGCACGCCACCGTCTTTTTACCTGTTGCCGACTAACTTCTAACGACTAAGATTTAACCAACCGATCTGAATTTAAATGTGTTTCCGTGCATGACGACATAATTTTGATTTAGCCATACAATCATCAAAGGGACGTAGGTGATGTTGTTCTATTGTAAATGAATTCAAATAACCGGCAGCTGTTTCCAAGTAGGAGACCAGATGTGTACCGCTGTGGACTCGTAAGTGTCTAGCCAAAAAATTTTATAGACAAATCCTTTTAATACTCCAGATCGCAATTGTATGACATTCGGTGATTACTAGTTTTGGTTGAATATTCAGTCATATTCAGATCTGAAATGACAACAAAAAATTGCACTTAAAGGGGAAGAACCTTAAAGAATTACCTAAAATTACAAAAAGTATAAACGAGTCCAGTACATACGAGTTATCAGAAAGTCAGCAGTGTCTGATCCTGAGATTGGGTGTAGACACATTGCCATCAGCATAGCAGTAGCTCATATACAAGACTGACCACAGTGAAATAATGGGATGCACCATTACGAAGAAACGTTATGTAAGCAAAACCTAAAAAATAAACAGTGAAATCATTAAGAAACCCGACACAAAAGGCAAGCAGCCCAGCTTAATTACTTGAGGAAAAAAACCTTTTTTTACAGAAGCCTGTTAGTACAAGGTATTCTGTATACGGTCTCAGTAACTTGCCAACAACATGTACTATGTGGTCATTTCAGAGCAATAAGCAGATTAACAGGCAATGTGTGCTCATGCTCGCAGGAAAGCGAACTGCCGATAGGTGCCACTCGTGTAGACATAATTAAACGAAAGAGTACTATAAATAGAGAAACACAATAACTGAGGAAAATATGAACGAAATAATAAAATAATGAACTTTATATCTTAAAAGCACAAATTATTTTTCCAAATATACATGCAAATGTGAAAGCAAATGTATAGAAATAATTTAATCATGTCCAGTATGTATATTTATACAACAAAGCAAGAAAGACGGGGCACTGGTTACATACACTATTGGCCATTATAATTGCTACACCACGAAGATGACGTGCTACGGACGCGAAATTTAACCGACAGGAAGAAGATGCTGTGATATGCAAATTATTAGCTTTTCAGAGCATTCACACAAGGTTGGCGCCAGTGGCGACACCTACAACGTGCTGACATGATGAAAGTTTCCAACCGATTTCTAATATACAAACAGCAGTTGACCGGTGTTGCCTAGTGAAACGTTGTTGTGATGCCTCGTGTAAGGAGGAGAAATGCGTACCATCACGTTTCCGACTTTGATAAAGGTCGGATTGTATCCCGTCGCGATTGCGGTTTATCCTATCGTGACATTGCTGCTCGCGTTGGTCGAGATCCAATGATTGTTAGCAGAATATGGAATCGGAGGGTCCAGGAGGGTAATACGGAACGCCGTGCTGGATCCCAACGGCCTCGTATATCTAGCAGTCGAGATGACAGGCATCTTATCCGCATGGCTGTAACGGATCGTGCAGTCACGTCTCGATCCCTGAGTCAACAGATGCGGACGTTTGCAAGACAACAACCATCTGCACGAACAGTTCGACGACGTTTGCAGCAGTATGGACTATCAGCTCGGAGACCATGGCTGCGGTTACCCTTGACGCTGCATCACAGACGGGAGCGCCTGCGATGTCGTACTCAACGACGAACCTGGTTGCACGAATGGCAAAACGTCAGTTTTTCGGATGAATCCAGGTTCTGTTTACAGCATCATGTTGGTCAAAATGGTTCAAATGGCTCTGAGCACTATGGGACTTAACTTCTGAGGTCATCAGTCCCCTAGAACTTAGAACTACTTAAACCCTACTAACCTAAGGACATCACACACATCCATGCCCGAGGCAGGATTCGAACCTGCGACCGCAGCGTCGTGCGGTTCCAGACTGTAGCGCCTAGAAACGCTCGGCCACCCCGGCCGGCCATGTTGGTCGCTTCCGTGTTTGGCGACATCGCGATGAACGCACATTGGAAGCGTTTATTCGTCATCGCCATACTGGCGTATCACCCGGCGTGATAGTATGGGATGCCATTGGTTACACGTCTCGGTCACCTCTTGTTCGCATTGACGGCACTTTGAACATTGGACGTTACATTTCAGATGTGTTACGACCCGTGGCTCTACCCTTCATTCGATCCCTCCGAAACCCTACAGTTCAGCAAGATAATGCACGACTGCATGTTACAGGTCCTGTACGGGCATTTCTGAATACAAAAAAAGGTTGGGCTGCTGCCCTGGCCGGCACATTCTCCAGATCTCTCACCAATTGAAAACGTGTGGTCAATGGTGGCCGAGCACTTGTTCGTTACAATATACCAGTCTCTACTCTTGATGAACTGTGGTATCGTGTTGAAGCTGCATGGGCAGCTGTACCTGTGCACGCCATCCAAGCTCTGTTTGACTCAATGCCCGGGCGTATCAAGGTCGTTATTACGGCCGGAGGTGGTTGTTCTCGGTACTGGTTTTTCAGGATATAGGCACCCAAACTGCGTGAAAATGTAAGCACATGTCAGTTCTAGTATAATATATTTGTCCAACGAATAGGCTGTTATCATTTGCATTTCTTCTTGGTGTAGCAATTTTAATGGTCAGTAGCGTAGTTATTATTTACAAGAAAAGAACAAGTGTTGATGTGAAAGAATAGTGCGTCGTAACTCGAGTCACTGTGCATCATTGGAAGTAAAGCAGGTTTCTACGCTGAGTGGCAATTAGGCATTACGAAATGAATGGCAAAAATTTTTACAAACAAGAGGGAAAGAAAATCATGTAATGATTACATAGTTGAATTAGACATATACAACATGTCGTTGACCAGTTGCTGGTGTATTGAGACTGTATACGGAATGATATATACTAATGTGTTTTAGTAAGAAAAGTTTGTTCCTCATGTACCTACCATGGACCGATAGCTGTATGTGTCACGTTTTCATTGCTTCGTCGTTTTCTTTCTCAGGTGTTGCTGACATAATGTTTCATAGTAGTGGTACATGCCATTATTTTATTGTGGTCCTTCTTATATATGAGCTACTGATATGTTGATGACACTGATAATAGATATGTATTAGAATTGTTTGTATTTTTAGTGACTGAAATTAATTCTTTATATATCTTCAACATTAAGTGCAATATCCTGTTCCCATTTCAGATCTAAAGATGGATGAAAATTAATCCGAAACGAATACTCACTGAATGTTATACAACAGCGATCTGGACTGTTAAAGGATTTTGTCATAAATTTTTTGGATTGATTAAACTTGTCTCCTCCCTGACTGTGTCAGGAAATAAGATGTTCAATAAATGGCCTGTCAACCTCTCCCTTCTTTTAGTGTACTTATACTATAAATTCCTTTGCATCAGAATTCGGTTCTCCAACTGCACATTAGTTATTCGATCCACTGATCCAATCTTCAGCATTCCTCTGCAGCACCACATTTCAAAAGCTTATATTCTCGTCTTATTTGAACTGTTTATCGTCCATATTTCACCTCCATACGAGGATACACTCAGGATAAATACTTTCAGAAAAGACTTTTTCACATTTAAACGTAACATATGTATTCCATGTCAAGAAATTTTTCTTTTTCAGAAACTCTTTCCTTGCTATTGACAGTCAACATCTTATAACTACTTAGGCCATCGCCAGTTGCTCCACTGCTCCTAGTAACAAATCTCATTTACTACATTTAGTAGTGACTTATTTCCTAAACTATTTCCCTCAGCATTACTTGATTAATTCGACAACATCTCAATACTCTTCCTTGCTTAACTTTTGCTGACGTTCATCTTATAACCGTTTCCCCCACACTATCTATTCCACTCAACTGGTCTTCCAAGTTTGAATTACTTCTCCTTGACTTTTAATTGCCTTTCCAAAACTCTCCTTGGTTTTTTGTCACAAATTGCTCACTGTGCGGGTAGGATAACACTTCCACTCTGTTCTCAACAACTGCTTCCCTTTCATGAATACTCTTATAAGTGCAATGCGGTAGCTGTAGAAACTGTAGTTAATTATTCGCTTCTCGCATATTATCCACGCTACCTTAAGTACTTCAAGGAGTGTATTCAGTTCAAAGTAGGTACATAGCTTACTAAACATAAATGGGATAACCAGTATTTACACTGTGCGATTTTGTAAAAACACAGAGGACCTAAATACGGATGGCCAACTGCCCTAGTTAATGATGCGAGTCCTGTATTCCAGTATTCTACTTTTGCGCCACCACGCTCTGTGTGCTGCACTGATAATGTTGGTCTGCAGGAGTCATAAGTGACAATACACAGTGCATTATGAAATAGTGTATTGTTCCCTATGATGCCTTGCAGGTAATAAAAAACGACGTTCCAGTCCGCCTTCTGTGGACCGTTACTCCGCGTCAACGTCCACTAGCCATAAGGTAACGGTTGTGGGCAAGTGTGTAACTCATTAAATATGAATTTTATTTTATTTTATTACTTATATGAGATGCACATAATAGAGCAGGTTCCTCGCTAGTAAGGTCCTCTACGGTGCTAATTGGAGTCTTATGCAGTGTTCACCACTGACGGTCAGGCATTGTAAATATTCGACTTTTATAGTTACAAACGAAACAATATCACACTTCTTAAGGCATTTCATTTTTATCTCAGAGTACTATTATGTTGTCGTAATAAAATACGTATAGTATATGTTTATAAACTTGGAATAAGCTTACTCATTTTTCTCAGTCCATAGATTCTGGCATCTTCCTAGGCCAATGTAGTAAGAAAATCATTTCACAGAAAATACCTTATAACATCAGTTTTTATTTTTTCGCTATAACTGGCAGGAATTTTCGTTTAGAATGAATTCCATTATGTTCTACACAAGAAACAGAGATCTCTTACGTTTGTTTTAAATTTTTACTACGATTAGAAATTATCACTAACTGAGATCGCGGTATGCAGGTGAGACGACCTTATCCATCTAGTGGCCTGACGACCACTACTGTGCCATAATAGCAGGCCATCAAGTTGAGCACTTCCTGCCACTGTTGGTCAGTTACCGACCATAAACATTTATTCTACCAATCTGATATCCATCTTATTCAAGCACATTATAGCACCATTTGGATTTAACTGTACAGGAAGTGGAAGGTGGTAAACGTGACTTTGTTCCTTACTACATAATCTTTAATAACTGGCAGCTGCTTCCGAAACGGAGAACAGATTTGTCTTAGATTTGTTCTACTGTGGTTGGTAAACTGCAAAAATCATAAGGCCCTTACACAGTGCATTAGGAAAGTCTAACAGATTTTAACGTCTTGCAGTCCATAAACAACTCCAGTCTCTTTTCTGTGTATCATTCCGATACACCATAGTTTTCCAGCCGCTGGAAAATCTTTGGGGGTAACAAAATTTCATTTTTATTGCTGTTGTTGCAGTCTTCAGCCCAAAGACTGTGTTGATGCAGCTCTCCTTGCTAGTATAGCTTGCACAAACCTAGTCATCTCTGCATAATTATTGCAACCTGTAATCACCATGAACTGAAAACAGTAGTCAAGCTTTGGTATCCGTCTACAATTTTTATGCGCCTTCTCACCACTACCTCTCGCACACTTTCCGCAATTATGAAAATGACAGTAACTGCAAGAAGTTGAATCTTCAGCAAGTACCCCGTCAACTGATCCTTTTCCTTACACTAGTTGTACCATAAATCAGATTCACTTAAACTCGATTCGATGGCCTTCCACAATTATGCGATTCAACTATCTAATTTTCAGCCCTCTTCTGCAGCACCACATTTCAGAAACTTACATTCTCCTTGTACGTAAAGTGTTTGTCGTCCACGTTTCTCTTCCATAGGAGGATACACTCCAGATAAATACATTCATAAAAGGCTACTTCTCATTTAAACATAACCTATATATTCGATGTCAAGAAATTACCCTTTTTCAGAAACACTTTTTGGCTATTGGCGGTCTACATTTCATATCTGCATAGGCCATAGTTAGAAGCTTTATTGCCCTTAGTAAAAAAAATATTGTTTCCTACTTTTAGTAGTAACTTATTTCCTAATCTAATTCCTTCAGAATTGCTTGATTTGATTCGACTGCAAGCTAATACCCTTCCTTGTTTAAATTTTGTTGATGTTCACCTTCTAACCTCTTCTCACGACACTGTCTAGTCTGTTTAATTGTTCTTTCAAGTTTCATTTTCGATTTTAATTGTCTTTTCGAATTTCTCCTCAGTTTCCTTCACAGCTCTCTCACTGTACTGACAGAATGATACCTCCAATCCCTTATGAACTACTGCTTTCCTTTCATGAATACTCTTATACCTCAGGTTGGTTGCTGTAGAAACTGTTGATAATCATGCTCTTCTCTTATATTATCCATGCTACCTTCAGAATTTCCTGTGGCGTAATCAGCATAAATATAAATACCAGCATCTGCATTGTAACATTTAGTAAAATCACGGAGGACCTAAACCTGGGTGGTCAGACGGTATTTTGAACTGCCGTAGTTCCTGATGTGAGCCCAGTGTTCTTCTTGTGCACCACCATGCTCGGTGTGTTACACTAATAACGGTGGTTCGCAGGAGCCATAAGTGGGAATACACACTGCGTTAAGTGAATGTCATTCTCATTTATGACTTCTTGCAGGCCATTAAAAACGACGAAGCAGTCTCTCTTCTGTGGCCCATCGTGCCACACGATCGTCCAGTAGCAGCAAGACAATGGCTGTGGATAAGTGTGTTGTTGTGGTCTTGAGTCCTGAGACTGGTTTGATGCAGCTCTCCATGCTACTCTATCCTGTGCAAGCTTCTTCGTCTCCCAGTATCTACTGCAGCCTACATCCTTCTGAATCTGCTTAGTGTATTCATCTCTTGGTCTCCCTCTACGATTTTTACCCTCCACGCTGCCCTCCAGTACTAAATTGGTGATTCCTCGATGTCTCAGAACATATCCTACCAACCGATCCCTTCTTCTAGTCACGTTGTGCCACAAACCCCTCTTCTCCCCAATTCTATTCAATACCTCCTCATTACTTATGTGATCTACCTATCTAATCTTTAGCATTCTTCTGTAGCACCACATTTCGAAACCTTCTATTCTCTTCTTGCATAAACTATTTATCGTCCACGTTTCACTTCCATACATGGCTACACTCCATACAAATACTTTCAGAAACGACTTCCTGACATTTAAATCTATACTCGATGTTGACAAATTTTTCTTCTTCAGAAACGCTTTCCTTGCCCTTACCAGTCTACTTTTTGTATCCTCTAAGTGTGTAGTTTATTAAATATGAATTTTGTTTTATTTGTATCGTATGCATATAACAGAGGAAGCTTCCGCTTATTGCAGTGCTATGGAGTGTTTTTGGATCCTTGCCGTTGGTCTCCAGTGACGGTCGTGGACTGCAAATCCCCTACGTTTACCATCATAGGTTATGGTACTTTACTTTTCTCTCGGAACACTTTTATGTTTTCTCGATAACATGTGTATCGCATGCTAGTGTGAACATGAAGAAAGTTCGTACCCTCTTCTCAGTTCATACATTTTAGTACTTCTGAACTTTTCGACGATCAATGGAGTAATTGATTATTCTTCTTGAATATAGCCTGTAACATCAGTTTTTATTTATTTTTTCCCATAATGACTGACAGGAAACTTGTTTTAGAATGAACTCCGTCTTATTCTACACTAAAAATGGGATGATTTGTATTTTTTTTTTCAGGTGAAACTACCATTTCAAATCTAATTTCATGACGATCACTACGGTACTATAGTAACCCAGTCTTTGCCAGACAGAGGAAAATGAATGGATCAAACGATAAGGCGGATGACTATCTGCCATTGTTCCTCTTTACTGACGACAAGCATTTATTTCTCCAATCTCAGAACAAACTTATTCCAGCACACCACAGCATCAGTCCAGTTTAATTATATAGGAAGCAGAGGGCGGTGTACGTGAGGTCGGGTCTTACTACATGATTTTTAATCAGAACAGAATTGTGACATAGATTTGTTACACAGTGGATGGTGATCTGCAACTATCGTAGGTGCCTTGACACATAGACTCTTCAATGTACGATATCGACGTTCGAAAGTATTGGGGGACTGTAAATGTTATAGTTATGATTGTTGTTGTGATCTCCAGTTCGATGACTGCGTCGATGGAGCCATCCATGTGAGTCTGTCCTGTACAACCCTATTGATCTCTGCATAATTACAGCAACCTACAACCAGCTAAACCTGCAAACCGAGAACATGCTACGTTATCCCTTTATAATTTTACCCCCTCCAACCCACCACTTCCATCAATTCCGAAACTGACGATCGCTTGGTGCGTCAGTAAGAGTCGTGTCATGACATGATTTAATTCGACTACATTCCAAGGTGCTTATTTAACTATTATGTAAGTAAATATTTTAATCTCTTCTCACATCACTAACCATTCCGTTTAACTGTTCTTCCAAGACTGAATGTTTTCACCTTGCATTATATTTGCATTTCCGAAATTCTACTAGGTTTCTTTCATAGCTTGGTCACTGTAGAGATAGGATAACAGTCCTCTTTTCTTAACTCCTGCTTTCCATTCCTGAATACTCTTGTAAATTTTGTACCTACAGTCTACTTGCAGCAGAAACAGTAGTTAATCATTCACTTGCAGTATATGATCCATTCTACGTTCAGAATCAGTGTATTCAGTTCAGTGTAAGTACATAATTTAATTAACATAAATACGAATATAAATAGCAGCAGTGATATATAGCGACTTAGAGAAACAACAGAGGAACTAAACATGGATGGATGAACTGCTATACTTCCTGATGCGAGACCAGTGCTCTACTTGTGAACCACCAGGCTCAGTGTGACACATTCATAATGGTGGTCTGCAGGAGTCATAAGTGAGCATACACATTGTTTTAAGAATATGTAGGTGCCCACTTATGACGCCCTGCAGGCCATAACGAACGCCGTTGCAGTCTCTCTTCTGCTGACTATTGTGCCACTCCATCGTCCACTAGTTGTTAGAAAATCGTTGTGGGTAAGTGTGTGATTTATTAAATATGAATTTTACTTCGATCTTCTACTTGCATAATACAAATATAATGGAGCAGGTGCCTACTTGTTGTAGTGCTATGCATTGTCTTCGACGGCTTGTAAGTCTAGTGCAGTGCTCTTCATTGATGCTCAGGAAATGTAAAACGATCTTTATTCTTATAGACGGGTCAGTTTCGCACGTCTTATGATATTCTATTTTTATCTCGGAGTACCTCTATGTTTTGTCGATGAAAAATGTACTCAAAGCAAGCAGAAACTTGGAGAAGGTTCAAACTCTTGCCTCAATTCACATATTTTAGTACTTACGGCATTTTCCACAGTCAATGGGTAAATATTAATTTTCTTGAAAATGTACTGAAACATTAGTATTTCTTTATTTTATTTAATTTTTACTGACCAGCACGAATTTTCTTTTACGATGGACACCACCGTATTTTACACTAGAAATGATCCATGCTGCATTCGGAATTTCAAGCATTGTACTCAGTTCACTGTAAGTGCATAATTTAATCAACATAAATATAAATACCAGCGTAATTAAACTTTCCCTGACACACACGAATTTTAACTTTATCTACGATAATGATATAAACTGAAGAAAATAATCAATATCTTTGCCACAGCCGATACTTCAGCCACGGTTTTATGGTTACTAAGCGCATATGCTAGCTCTCACAACACTATATCAGTACAGGTAATATACGGTCGTTCAATGCCCTCCATGGCACAAACTTCAATTCACGCCATCAGATTATTTCCCCGTCTTGAATAGTCAATATTGCCATAGTGGGAGTGCTACTCCAATACCAGAAAGCCTAGCCGAAACAGGCGATTTAAGGAGGGGAAAATAGGCTGAACTAATGTTTGCGTCAGGGAGAGTATTGGAGTACCGTAGTCAGTAAGGGTGTGATTCACGTTCTGGTGTAAGGACTAGCGCATTTGTCTAGTAAGCAGGAGACACAGGTTCAAGACGTGGAAATGCCACAAATTTTGATTTATTTCTTCAGCGTCTATCATTATTGTTGTTAATTACCACCATTGGAATTGCGAAACTTAGGGCAACCTCAGAGGACCTAAACATGGATGGAAGGATGGTGTTCTGAATTGCTGTATGTGCTGATGCTCGTCCAGTGTTCTGCTTGTGTGCAAACACACTCAGCGTTACAGACGAATAATGATGGGTTACACGGGTCGTAAGTGCACATACAGATTTCCGTAAGAAAATGTAAATTTTCACTCATGACGCCTTGCACTCCATAAATAACTACGTTCTACACACTCCTGTGGCCCTTTGTGCCACACGATCGTCCGTTTATTGTAATGCAGTGTCCGTGGCTATGTGTGTAATTTATTAAATATTAATTTACTTTATTATACTAATCTTTAGTGCAGTGATATTCAATGTTTGTGGAATTATATATAGTTTTCTCCACTGACCGTGTGTTACTGCTAAGAACTGAATTATAATGTTGTTGACGAATCATGTTCGCACCTCTTACGGTATTTTATTTTTATCTTGGAATAGTTATACATTTACGCGATATCTGTAAATGGCATGCCTCTATAAAATTGCCCAACATTCATCCATTTTCCCATTTTTGTCAGTGCATGTACTGCATTACTTCTGGCATTTTCAATAAAGTTATTCCTCTTGAAAAGATCTCGTAACGTGACTTGTTCTTTTTCTTAATGGCTGCCAAGAATGTTCATATAGAATGTACTCCATCGTATTCTACCCTACAAATAGAGATGTCATATATTTCCTTCGAAATTTTTACTACCATTTGAAATTATCACTAATTGACGATGTAGTATGTGAGGCAACCTATACTCAGCTACTTCCATGATAACCACTGCAATGCTCTAGTAGCCCATTTCGAGTAGCCATTGTCAAATGAGGTAGGTGAAAAATTTGGGCATTTTCGACCAATGCTGGTTCATTACTGACCGTAAAATTTGTTCCTCCCACATGAATTCCAAATTGTTTCAGCAAATTATGGCATCACATCGATTTTAGTATATAGGTAACGGAAGGTGGTAAACGTAACGTCGTTCTTTATTAAATGAGTTTTAGTTAGTGGTAGCAGTGTCCGAGAAAGAGAACAGAAATGTGACATGGCTTTGTTTCATTGTGAACGACGGTCTGCAGAAATCATAGTATCCTAGACAAAGTGCATTACGAAAGTTTAAATGCTTTTAACGACTTACAGTCCATGAACATGTCCAATACCTATTCTGTACGAAATTCTGGCACACCCTCGTGTCTATCCCGTGGAAAATAATGTAGTTATTGTTGTTGTGATCTTGAGTCCGAAGTTGGGTTGGTGCAACTTTCCATGCTTCTCTGTAATGTGCAATGCTCTTCCTCTCTGCATAATTAGAGCAACATACAACTATTTGAACACGTAAAATGTAGATTAGGATTGGTACCACCCTATGTTTTTAATCGCCCACCGACTTCCAAATCTTACGAACCGACGTTGATTTGATTGCTCAATACAATTTCTGTCAACCGACCTTCTCTTTTACTCCTAGTTGAACTATAATTTTCCTTTTATCACAGTTCGATTCTGTCAATATTCATTAGATATTCGATATAATCATTATTCTCGTCTTATTTGATCCATTTATCATCCACGTTTCCCGTCCGTACGAGGCTACACTGCAGACAAATACTTTCAGTAAATAATACTTCTCATTTAGAAATAACATATAAATTCAATGTTAAGAAATCACTCTGTTTCAGAAACCCTATTCGTGCTACTATTTATGGCAACTTAGGCCATCGTCACATACATTATTGCCCCTAGCAACAAATCTCAGCTATTCATTTTAGTGGTGTCTCATTTCCTAATAGAACGCCCTCAGCACTTCTTGAGTTAATGTGACTTCATTCCATTGTTTAACTTTCGTTGAAGTTCATCTTATAACCTCTTCTCACGACAATATCCAATTTGTTCAACGGTTCTTCCCAGACTCAAAAACCTTTATCTTGAACTTTTTAGCCTTTCCGAAATTCTCCTCCACTTCCTTCACAGCTTACTCATTCTGCAGATAGAACACATCTTCTCGCTTCTCAAATACTCCTTCACCTGTATAAATATTCTTAAAGCTTTTCTAACCGCTGTGTGAATACAGCAGAATGTTTAGCAAATCATACACTTGTCGTGTATGATCCGCTCTATATCCAGTATTTGAAGAAGTCTGTCGAGTTGAATATAACTAGATAATTTAATAAACATAAATGTTAATAAATATCAGAATTTGATGTGAGTGATTAAGGGGAACCAAAGAGGAACCAAACAGATTGTTTACGAACTAAATAGATCGTGTTTTGAACAGCAGTATTTCCTAATGCGAGTCCATTGTTTTACTTGTGCTTCTTCAAACTCAGTGTGTTACATTAATAAAAGTGGTCTGCAGGAGTCGTAACTTGTCGAACACATTGCTTTGAGAACATGTGTATGGCCATTTATGACGCCTTGCCGGCCATAACGAACGACGTTCCCGACTGTCTTCTGTGGCTCATTGGGCTACTCCACCATTCTATAGCTTTAAGAAAATCGTTTTGGGTAAGTGTTTGATTTATTAAAAATGAATTTTACTTTCTCCTTCGACTTGTATCATATGCATATAACAGGGCAATAGCCTGGTTATTCTAGTGCTATGCAATGTCTTCAAAGTCTTATACGATGTTCTTCATTGACGGTCAGTCATTACAAAACAACAACTTTTACCGTTGCTGACGGATTAGATTCGCACGTCTTATGATACTCTGTATTTGTCTCGGAGTACCTTAATGTTTTCTCAGTGAAATACATATTGCAAGCAAGTAGAAATTCTTTATCTTGAACTTTTTAGCCTTTCCGAAAATCTCCTTCGCTTCCTTCACAGCTTACTCACTCTGCAGATAGGAGAACACTTCTTCTCGCTTCTCAACTACTCCTTCACCTGCATGAATACTCTAAAAGCTCTTTTAACTCCTGTGTGAATACAACCGGAAGTTTAGCAAATCATGCACTTGTCGTGTATGATCCGCTCTATATCCAGAATTTGAAGAAGTCTATCGAGTTGAATATAACTAGATAATTTAATAAACATTAATGTTAATAAATACCAGAATTTGATGTGAGTGATTTAGGGGAACCAAAGAGGAACTAAACAGATTGTTTACGAACTAAATAGATCGTGTTTTGAACAGCAGTATTTCCTAATGCGAGTCCATTGTTTTACTTGTGCTTCTTCAAACTCAGTGTGTTACATTAATAAAAGTGGTCTGCAGGAGTCGTAACTGGTCGTACACATTGCTATGAGAACATGTGTATCTCCATTTATGACGCCTTGCCGGCCATATCGAACGACGTTCCCGACTGTCTTCTGTGGCTCATTGGGCTACTCCACCATTCTATAGCTTTAAGAAAATCGTTTTGGGTAAGTGTCTGACTTATTAAAAATGAATTTTACTTTCTCCTTCGACTTGTATCATATGCATATAACAGGGCAATAGCCTGATTATTCTAGTGCTATGCAATGTCTTCAAAGTCTTATACGATGTTCTTCATTGACGGTCAGTCGTTACAAAACAACAACTTTTACCGTTGCTGACGGATTAGATTCGCACGTCTTATGATATTCTGTATTTGTCTCGGAGTACCTTAATGTTTTCTCAATGAAATATATATTGCAAGCAAGTAGAAATTCTTTATCTTGAACTTTTTAGCCTTTCCGAAAATCTCCTTCGCTTCCTTCACAGCTTACTCACTCTGCAGATAGGAGAACACTTCTTCTCGCTTCTCAACTACTCCTTCACCTGCATGAATACTCTAAAAGCTCTTTTAACTCCTGTGTGAATACAACCGGAAGTTTAGCAAATCATGCACTTGTCGTGTATGATCCGCTCTATATCCAGAATTTGAAGAAGTCTATCGAGTTGAATATAACTAGATAATTTAATAAACATTAATGTTAATAAATACCAGAATTTGATGTGAGTGATTTAGGGGAACCAAAGAGGAACTAAACAGATTGTTTATGAACTAAATAGATCGTGTTTTGAACAGCAGTATTTCCTAATGCGAGTCCATTGTTTTACTTGTGCTTCTTCAAACTCAGTGTGTTACATTAATAAAAGTGGTCTGCAGGAGTCGTAACTGGTCGTACACATTGCTTTGAGAACATGTGTATCTCCATTTATGACGCCTTGCCGGCCATAACGAACGACGTTCCCGACTGTCTTCTGTGGCTCATTGGGCTACTCCACCATTCTATAGCTTTAAGAAAATCGTTTTGGGTAAGTGTTTGACTTATTAAAAATGAATTTTACTTTCTCCTTCGACTTGTATCATATGCATATAACAGGGCAATAGCCTGGTTATTCTAGTGCTATGCAATGTCTTCAAAGTCTTATACGATGTTCTTCATTGACGGTCAGTCATTACAAAACAACAACTTTTACCGTTGCTGACGGATTAGATTCGCACGTCCTATGATATTCTGTATCTGTCTCGGAGTACCTTAAAGTTTTCTCAGTGAAATATATATTGCAAGCAAGTAGAAATTCTTTATCTTGAACTTTTCAGCCTTTCCGAAAATCTCCTTCGCTTCCTTCACAGCTTACTCACTCTGCAGATAGGAGAACACTTCTTCTCGCTTCTCAACTACTCCTTCACCTGCATGAATACTCTAAAAGTTCTTTTAACTCCTGTGTGAATACAACCGGAAGTTTTGCAAATCATGCACTTGTCGTGTATGATCCGCTCTATATCCAGTATTTGAAGAAGTCTGTCGAGTTGAATATATCTAGATAATTTAATAAACATAAATGTTAATAAATACCAGAATTTGATGTGAGTGATTTAGGGGAACCAAAGAGGAACTAAACAGATTGTTTACGAACTAAATAGATCGTGTTTTGAACAGCAGTATTTCCTAATGCGAGTCCATTGTTTTACTTGTGCTTCTTCAAACTCAGTGTGTTACATTAATAAAAGTGGTCTGCAGGAGTCGTAACTGGTCGTACACATTGCTTTGAGAAAATGTGTATGGCTATTTATGACGCCTTGCCGGCCATACCGAACGACGTTCCCGACTGTCTTCTGTGGCTCATTGGGCTACTCCACCATTCTATAGCTTTAAGAAAATCGTTTTGGGTAAGTGTTTGACTTATTAAAAATGAATTTTACTTTCTCCTTCGACTTGTATCATATGCATATAACAGGGCAATAGCCTGGTTATTCTAGTGCTATGCAATGTCTTCAAAGTCTTATACGATGTTCTTCATTGACGGTCAGTCATTACAAAACAACAACTTTTACCGTTGCCGACGGATTAGATTCGCATGTCTTATGAAATTGTGTATCTGTCTCGTAGTACCTTAATGTTTTGTCAATGAAATATATATTGCAAGCAAGTAGAAATTCTGTATCTTGAACTTTTCAGCTTTTCCGAAAATCTTCTTCGCTTCCTTCACAGCTTACTCACTCTGCAGATAGGAGAACACTTCTTCTCGCTTCTCAACTACTCCTTCACCTGCATGAATACTCTAAAAGCTCTTTTAACTCCTGTGTGAATACAACCGGAAGATTAGCAAATCATGCATTTGTCGTGTATGATCCGCTCTATATCCAGAATTTGAAGAAGTCTATTGAGTTGAATATAACTAGATAATTTAAGAAACATTAATGTTAATAAATACCAGAATTTGATGTGAGTGATTTAGGGGAACCAAAGAGGAACTAAACAGATTGTTTACGAACTAAATAGATCGTGTTTTGAACAGCAGTATTTCCTAATGCGAGTCCATTGTTTTACTTGTGCTTCTTCAAACTCAGTGTGTTACAATAATAAAAGTGGTCTGCAGGAGTCGTAACTGGTCGTACACATTGCTATGAGAACATGTGTATCTCCATTTATGACGCCTTGCCGGCCATATCGAACGACGTTCCCGACTGTCTTCTGTGGCTCATTGGGCTACTCCACCATTCTATAGCTTTAAGAAAATCGTTTTGGGTAAGTGTCTGACTTATTAAAAATGAATTTTACTTTCTCCTTCGACTTGTATCATATGCATATAACAGGGCAATAGCCTGATTATTCTAGTGCTATGCAATGTCTTCAAAGTCTTATACGATGTTCTTCATTGACGGTCAGTCGTTACAAAACAACAACTTTTACCGTTGCTGACGGATTAAATTCGCACGTCTTATGATATTCTGTATTTGTCTCGGAGTACCTTAATGTTTTCTCAATGAAATATATATTGCAAGCAAGTAGAAATTCTTTATCTTGAACTTTTCAGCCTTTCCGAAAATCTCCTTCGCTTCCTTCACAGCTTACTCACTCTGCAGATAGGAGAACACTTCTTCTCGCTTCTCAACTACTCCTTCACCTGCATGAATACTCTAAAAGCTCTTTTAACTCCTGTGTGAATACAACCGGAAGTTTAGCAAATCATGCACTTGTCGTGTATGATCCGCTCTATATCCAGTATTTGAAGAAGTCTGTCGAGTTGAATATATCTAGATAATTTAATAAACATAAATGTTAATAAATACCAGAATTTGATGTGAGTGATTTAGGGGAACCAAAGAGGAACTAAACAGATTGTTTACGAACTAAATAGATCGTGTTTTGAACAGCAGTATTTCCTAATGCGAGTCCATTGTTTTACTTGTGCTTCTTCTAACTCAGTGTGTTACATTAATAAAAGTGGTCTGCAGGAGTCGTAACTGGTCGTACACATTGCTTTGAGAAAATGTGTATGGCCATTTATGACGCCTTGCCGGCCATACCGAACGACGTTCCCGACTGTCTTCTGTGGCTCATTGGGCTACTCCACCATTCTATAGCTTTAAGAAAATCGTTTTGGGCAAGTGTTTGACTTATTAAAAATGAATTTTACTTTCTCCTTCGACTTGTATCATATGCATATAACAGGGCAATAGCCTGGTTATTCTAGTGCTATGCAATTCCTTCAAAGTCTTATACGATGTTCTTCATTGACGGTCAGTCATTACAAAACAACAACTTTTACCGTTGCTGACGGATTAGATTCGCACGTCTTATGATATTCTGTATCTGTCTCGGAGTACCTTAATGTTTTCTCAATGAAATATATATTGCAAGCAAGTAGAAATTCTTTATCTTGAACTTTTTAGCCTTTCCGAAAATCTCCTTCGCTTCCTTCACAGCTTACTCACTCTGCAGATAGGAGAACACTTCTTCTCGCTTCTCAACTACTCCTTCACCTGCATGAATACTCTAAAAGCACTTTTAACTCCTGTGTGAATACAACCGGAAGTTTAGCAAATCATGCACTTGACGTGTATGATCCGCTCTATATCCAGACTTTGAAGAAGTCTATCGAGTTGAATATAACTAGATAATTTAATAAACATTAATGTTAATAAATACCAGAATTTGATGTGAGTGATTTAGGGGAACCAAAGAGGAACTAAACAGATTGTTTACGAACTAAATAGATCGTGTTTTGAACAGCAGTATTTCCTAATGCGAGTCCATTGTTTTACTTGTGCTTCTTCAAACTCAGTGTGTTACATTAATAAAAGTGGTCTGCAGGAGTCGTAACTGGTCGTACACATTGCTTTGAGAACATGTGTATGGCCATTTATGACGCCTTGCCGGCCATAACGAACGACGTTAACGACTGTCTTCTGAGGCTCATTGGGCTACTCCACCATTCTATAGCTTTAAGAAAATCGTTTTGGGTAAGTGTTTGATTTATTAAAAATGAATTTTACTTTCTCCTTCGACTTGTATCATATGCATATAACAGGGCAATAGCCTGGTTATTCTAGTGCTATGCAATGTCTTCAAAGTCTTATACGATGTTCTTCATTGACGGTCAGTCATTACAAAACAACAACTTTTACCGTTGCCGACGGATTAGATTCGCATGTCTTATGATATTGTGTATCTGTCTCGTAGTACCTTAATGTTTTGTCAATGAAATATATATTGCAAGCAAGTAGAAATTCTGTATCTTGAACTTTTCAGCTTTTCCGAAAATCTTCTTCGCTTCCTTCACAGCTTACTCACTCTGCAGATAGGAGAACACTTCTTCTCGCTTCTCAACTACTCCTTCACCTGCATGAATACTCTAAAAGCTCTTTTAACTCCTGTGTGAATACAACCGGAAGTTTAGCAAATCATGCATTTGTCGTGTATGATCCGCTCTATATCCAGAATTTGAAGAAGTCTATCGAGTTGAATATAACTAGATAATTTAAGAAACATTAATGTTAATAAATACCAGAATTTGATGTGAGTGATTTAGGGGAACCAAAGAGGAACTAAACAGATTGTTTACGAACTAAATAGATCGTGTTTTGAACAGCAGTATTTCCTAATGCGAGTCCATTGTTTTACTTGTGCTTCTTCAAACTCAGTGTGTTACATTAATAAAAGTGGTCTGCAGGAGTCGTAACTGGTCGTACACATTGCTTTGAGAACATGTGTATCTCCATTTATGACGCCTTGCCGGCCATAACGAACGACGTTCCCGACTGTCTTCTGTGGCTCATTGGGCTACTCCACCATTCTATAGCATTAAGAAAATCATTTTGGGTAAGTGTTTGACATATTAAAAATGAATTTTACTTTCTCCTTCGACTTGTATCATATGCATATAACAGGGCAATAGCCTGGTTATTCTAGTGCTATGCAATGTCTTCAAAGTCTTATACGATGTTCTTCACTGACGGTCAGTCATTACAAAACAACAACTTTTACCGTTGCTGACGGATTAGATTCGCACGTCCTATGATATTCTGTATCTGTCTCGGAGTACCTTAAAGTTTTCTCAATGAAATATATATTGCAAGCAAGTAGAAATTCTTTATCTTGAACTTTTTAGCCTTTCCGAAAATCTCCTTCGCTTCCTTCACAGCTTACTCACTCTGCAGATAGGAGAACACTTCTTCTCGCTTCTCAACTACTCCTTCACCTGCATGAATACTCTAAAAGCTCTTTTAACTCCTGTGTGAATACAACCGGAAGTTTAGCGAATCATGCACTTGTCGTGTATGATCCGCTCTACATCCAGTATTTGAAGAAGTCTGTCGAGTTGAATATAACTAGATAATTTAATAAACATAAATGTTAAAAATACCAGAATTTGATGTGAGTGATTTAGGGGAACCAAAGAGGAACTAAACAGATAGTTTATGAACTAAATAGATCGTGTTTTGAACAGCAGTATTTCCTAATGCGAGTCCATTGTTTTACTTGTGCTTCTTCAAACTCAGTATGTTACATTAATAAAAGTGGTCTGCAGGAGTCGTAACTGGTCGTACACATTGCTTTGAGAACATGTGTATGGCCATTTATGTCGCCTTGCCGGCCATAACGAACGACGTTCCCGACTGTCTTCTGTGGCTCATTGGGCTACTCCACCATTCTATAGCTTTAAGAAAATCGTTTTGGGTAAGTGTTTGAATTATTAAAAATGAATTTTACTTTCTCCTTCGACTTGTATCATATGCATATAACAGGGCAATAGCCTGGTTATTCTAGTGCTATGCAATGTCTTCAAAGTCTTATACGATGTTCTTCATTGACGGTCAGTCATTACAAAACAACAACTTTTACCGTTGCTGACGGATTAGATTCGCACGTCTTATGATATTCTGTATCTGTCTCGGAGTACCTTAATGTTTACTCAATGAAATATATATTGCAAGCAAGTAGAAATTCTGTATCTTGAACTTTTTAGCCTTTCCGAAAATCTCCTTCGCTTCCTTCACTGCTTACTCACTCTGCAGATAGGAGAACACTTCTTCTCGCTTCTCAACTACTCCTTCACCTGCATGAATACTCTAAAAGCTCTTTCAACTCCTGTGTGAATACAACCGGAAGTTTAGCAAATCATGCACTTGTCGTGTATGATCCGCTCTATATCCAGAATTTGAAGAAGTCTATCGAGTTGAATATAACTAGATAATTTAATAAACATTAATGTTAATAAATACCAGAATTTGATGTGAGTGATTTAAGGGAACCAAAGAGGAACTAAACAGATTGTTTATGAACTAAATAGATCGTGTTTTGAACAGCAGTATTTCCTAATGCGAGTCCATTGTTTTATTTGTGCTTCTTCAAACTCAGTGTGTTACATTAATAAAAGTGGTCTGCAGGCGTCGTAACTGGTCGTACACATTGCTTTGAGAACATGTGTATGGCCATTTATGACGCCTTGCCGGCCATAACGAACGACGTTCCCGACTGTCTTCTGTGGCTCATTGGGCTACTCCACCATTCTATAGCTTTAAGAAAACGTTTTGGGTAAGTGTTTGACTTATTAAAAATGAATTTTACTTTCTCCTTCGACTTGTATCATATGCATATAACAGGGCAATAGCCTGGTTATTCTAGTGCTATGCAATGTCTTCAAAGTCTTATACGATGTTCTTCATTGACGGTCAGTCTTTACAAAACAACAACTTTTACCGTTGGTGACGGATTAGATTCGCACGTCTTATGATATTCTGTATCTGTCTCGGAGTACCTTAATGTTTTCTCAATGAAATATATATTGCAAGCAAGTAGAAATTCTTTATCTTGAACTTTTTAGCCTTTCCGAAAATCTCCTTCGCTTCCTTCACAGCTTACTCACTCTGCAGATAGGAGAACACTTCTTCTCGCTTCTCAACTACTCCTTCACCTGCATGAATACTCTAAAAGCTCTTTTAATCCTGTGTGAATACAACCGGAAGTTTAGCAAATCATGCACTTGCCGTGTATGATCCGCTGTATATCCAGAATTTGAAGAAGTCTATCGAGTTGAATATAACTAGATAATTTAATAAACATTAAAGTTAATAAATACCAGAATTTGATGTGAGTGATTTAGGGGAACCAAAGAGGAACTAAACAGATTGTTTACGAACTAAATAGATCGTGTTTAGAACAGCAGTATTTCCTAATGCAAGTCCATTGTTTTACTTGTGCTTCTTCAAACTCAGCTTGTTACATTAATAAATGTGGTCTGCAGGAGTCGTAACTGGTCGTATACATTGCTTTGAGAACATGTGTATGGCCATTTATGACGCCTTGCCGGCCATAACGAACGACGTTCCCGACTGTCTTCTGTGGCTCATTGGGCTACTCCACCATTCTATAGCTTTAAGAAAATCGTTTTGGGTAAGTGTTTGACTTATTAAAAATGAATTTTACTTTCCCCTTCGACTTGGATCATATGCATATAACAGGGTTATTCTAGTGCTATGCAATGTCTTCAAAGTCTTATACGATGTTCTTCATTGACGGTCAGTCTTTACAAAACAACAACTTTTACCGTTGCTGACGGATTAGATTCGAACGTCTTATGATATTCTGTATCTGTCTCGGAGTACCTTAATGTTTTCTCAATGGAATATATATAGCAAGCAAGTAGAAATTCTTTATCTTGAACTTTTTAGCCTTTCCGAAAAACTCCTTCGCTTCCTTCACAGCTTACTCACTCTGCAGATAGGAGAACACTTCTTCTCGCTTCTCAACTACTCCTTCACCTGCATGAATACTCTAAAAGCTCTTTTAACTCCTGTGTGAATACAACCGGAAGTTTAGCAAATCATGCACTTGTCGTGTATGATCCGCTCTATATCCAGACTTTGAAGAAGTCTGTCGAGTTGAATATATCTAGATAATTTAGTAAACATAAATGTTAATAAATACCAGAATTTGATGTGAGTGATTTAGGGGAACCAAAGAGGAACTAAACAGATTGTTTACGAACTAAATAGATCGTGTTTTGAACAGCACTATTTCCTAATGCGAGTCCATTGTTTTACTTGTGCTTCTTCAAACTCAGTGTGTTACATTAATAAAAGTGGTCTGCAGGAGTCGTAACTGGTCGTACACATTGCTTTGAGAACATGTGTATGGCCATTTATGACGCCTTGGCTGCCATAACGAACGACGTTCCCGACTGTCTTCTGTGGCTCATTGGGCTACTCCACCATTCTATAGCTTTAAGAAAATCGTTTTGGGTAAGTGTTTGACTTATTAAAAATGAATTTTACTTTCTCCTTCGACTTGTATCATATGCATATAACAGGGCAATAGCCTGGTTATTCTAGTGCTATGCAATGTCTTCAAAGTCTTATACGATGTTCTTCATTGACGGTCAGTCATTACAAAACAACAACTTTTACCGTTGCTGACGGATTAGATTCGCACGTCCTATGATATTCTGTATCTGTCTCGGAGTACCTTAATGTTTTCTCAATGAAATATATATTGCAAGCAAGTAGAAATTCTTTATCTTGAACTTTTTAGCCTTTCCGAAAATCTCCTTCGCTTCCTTCACAGCTTACTCACTCTGCAGATAGGAGAACACTTCTACTCGCTTCTTAACTACTCCTTCACCTGCATGAATACTCTAAAAGCTCTTTTAACTCCTGGGTGAATACAACCGGAAGTTTAGCAAATCATGCACTTGTCGTGTATGATCCGCTCTATATCCAGAATTTGAAGAAGTCTATCGAGTTGAATATAACTAGATAATTTAATAAACATTAATGTTAATAAATACCAGAATTTGATGTGAGTGATTTAGGGGAACCAAAGAGGAACTAAACAGATTGTTTATGAACTAAATAGATCGTGTTTTGAACAGCAGTATTTCCTAATGCGAGTCCATTGTTTTACTTGTTCTTCTTCAAACTCAGTGTGTTACATTAATAAAAGTGGTCTGCAGGAGTCGTAACTGGTCGTACACATTGCTTTGAGAACATGTGTATCTCCATTTATGACGCCTTGCCGGCCATAACGAACGACGTTCCCGACTGTCTTCTGTGGCTCATTGGGCTACTCCACCATTCTATAGCTTTAAGAAAATCGTTTTGGGTAAGTGTTTGACTTATTAAAAATGAATTTTACTTTCTCCTTCGACTTGTATCATATGCAAATAACAGGGCAATAGCCTGGTTATTCTAGTGCTATGCAATGCCTTCAAAGTCTTAAACGATGTTCTTCATTGACGGTCAGTCATTACAAAACAACAACTTTTACCGTTGCTGACGGATTAGATTCGCACGTCTTATGATATTCTGTATCTGTCTCGGAGTACCTTAATGTTTTCTCAATGAAATATATATAGCAAGCAAGTAGAAATTCTTTATCTTGAACTTTTTAGCCTTTCCGAAAATCTCCTTCGCTTCCTTCACGGCTTACTCACTCTGCAGATAGAAGAACACTTCTTCTCGCTTCTCAACTACTCCTTCACCTGCATGAATACTCTAAAAGCACTTTTAACTCCTGTGTGAATACAACCGGAAGTTTAGCAAATCATGCACTTGTCGTGTATGATCCGCTGTATATCCAGAATTTGAAGAAGTCTATCGAGTTGAATATAACTAGATAATTTAATAAACATTAAAGTTAATAAATACCAGAATTTGATGTGAGTGATTTAGGGGAACCAAAGAGGAACTAAACAGATTGTTTACGAACTAAATAGATCGTGTTTTGAACAGCACTATTTCCTAATGCAAGTCCATTGTTTTACTTGTGCTTCTTCAAACTCAGTTTGTTACATTAATAAATGTGGTCTGCAGGAGTCGTAACTGGTCGTATACATTGCTTTGAGAACATGTGTATGGCCATTTATGACGCCTTGCCGGCCATAACGAACGACGTTCCCGACTGTCTTCTGTGGCTCATTGGGCTACTCCACCATTCTATAGCTTTAAGAAAATCGTTTTGGGTAAGTGTTTGACTTATTAAAAATGAATTTTACTTTCTCCTTCGACTTGGATCATATGCATATAACAGGGCAATAGCCTGGTTATTCTAGTGCTATGCAATGTCTTCAAAGTCTTATACGATGTTCTTCATTGACGGTCAGTCTTTACAAAACAACAACTTTTACCGTTGCTGACGGATTAGATTCGAACGTCTTATGATATTCTGTATCTGTCTCGGAGTACCTTAATGTTTTCTCAATGGAATATATATAGCAAGCAAGCAGAAATTCTTTATCTTGAACTATTTAGCCTTTCCGAAAAACTCCTTCGCTTCCTTCACAGCTTACTCACTCTGCAGATAGGAGAACACTTCTTCTCGCTTCTCAACTACTCCTTCACCTGCATGAATACTCTAAAAGCTCTTTTAACTCCTGTGTGAATACAACCGGAAGTTTAGCAAATCATGCACTTGTCGTGTATGATCCGCTCTATATCCAGTATTTGAAGAAGTCTGTCGAGTTGAATATATCTAGATAATTTAGTAAACATAAATGTTAATAAATACCAGAATTTGATGTGAGTGATTTAGGGGAACCAAAGAGGAGCTAAACAGATTGTTTACGAACTAAATAGATCGTGTTTTGAACAGCAGTATTTCCTAATGCGAGTCCATTGTTTTACTTGTGCTTCTTCAAACTCAGTGTGTTACATTAATATAAGTGGTCTGCAGGAGTCGTAACTGGTCGTACACATTGCTTTGAGAACATGTGTATCTCCATTTATGACGCCTTGGCGGCCATAACGAACGACGTTCCCGATTGTCTTCTGTGGCTCATTGGGCTACTCCACCATTCTATAGCTTTCAGAAAATCGTTTTGGGTAAGTGTTTGACTTATTAAAAATGAATTTTACTTTCTCCTTCGACTTGTATCATATGCATATAACAGGGCAATAGCCTGGTTATTCTAGTGCTATGCAATGTCTTCAAAGTCTTATACGATGTTCTTCATTGACGGTCAGTCATTACAAAACAACAACTTTTACCGTTGCTGACGGATTAGATTCGCACATCTTATGATATTCTGTATCTGTCTCGGAGTACCTTAATGTTTTCTCAATGAAATATATATTGCAAGCAAGTAGAAATTCTTTATCTTGAACTATTTAGCCTTTCCGAAAATCTCCTTCGCTTCCTTCACAGCTTACTCACTCTGCAGATAGAAGAACACTTCTTCTCGCTTCTCAACTACTCCTTCACCTGCATGAATACTCTAAAAGCTCTTTTATCTCCTGTGTGAATACAACCGGAAGTTTAGCAAATCATGCACTTGTCGTGTATGATCCGCTCTATATCCAGTATTTGAAGAAGTCTGTCGAGTTGAATATAACTAGGTAATTTAATAAACATAAATGTTAATAAATACCAGAATTTGATGTGAGTGATTTAGGGGAACCAAAGAGGAACTAAACAGATTGTTTACGAACTAAATAGATCGTGTTTTGAACAGCAGTATTTCCTAATGCGAGTCCATTGTTTTACTTGTGCTTCTTCAAACTCAGTGTGTTACATTAATAAAAGTGGTCTGCAGGAGTCGTAACTGGTCGTACACATTGCTTTGAGAACATGTGTATCTCCATTTATGACGCCTTGCCGGCCATAACGAACGACGTTCCCGATTGTCTTCTGTGGCTCATTGGGCTACTCCACCATTCTATAGCTTTAAGAAAATCGTTTTGGGTAAGTGTTTGACTTATTAAAAATGAATTTTACTTTCTCCTTCGACTTGTATCATATGCATATAACAGGGCAATAGCCTGGTTATTCTAGTGCTATGCAATGTCTTCAAAGTCTTATACGATGTTCTTCATTGACGGTCAGTCATTACAAAACAACAACTTTTACCGTTGCTGACGGATTAGATTCGCACGTCTTATGATATTCGGTATTTGTCTCGGAGTACCTTAATGTTTTCTCAATGAAATATATATTGCAAGCAAGTAGAAATTCTTTATCTTGAACTTTTTAGCCTTTCCGAAAATCTCCTTCGCTTCCTTCACAGCTTACTCACTCTGCAGATAGGAGAACACTTCTTCTCGCTTCTCAACTACTCCTTCACCTGCATGAATACTCTAGAAGCTCTTTTAACTCCTGTGTGAATACAACCGGAAGTTTAGCAAATCATGCACTTGTCGTGTATGATCCGCTCTATATCCAGAATTTGAAGAAGTCTATCGAGTTGAATATAACTAGATAATTTAATAAACATTAATGTTAATAAATACCAGAATTTGATGTGAGTGATTTAGGGGAACCAAAGAGGAACGAAACAGATTGTTTACGAACTAAATAGATCGTGTTTTGAACCGCAGTACTTCCTAATGCGAGTCCATTGTTTTACTTGTGCTTCTTCAAGCAAAGTGTGTTACATTAATAAAAGTGGTCTGCAGGAGTCGTAACTGGTCGTACACATTGCTTTGAGAACATGTGTATGGCCATTTATGACGCCTTGCCGGCCATACCGAACGACGTTCCCGACTGTCTTCTGTGGCTCATTGGGCTCCTCCACCATTCTATAGCTTTAAGAAAATCGTTTTGGAATAGTGTTTGACTTATTAAAAATGAATTTTACTTTCTCCTTCGACTTGTATCATATGCATATAACAGGGCAATAGCCTGGTTATTCTAGTGCTATGCAATGTCTTCAAAGTCTTATACGATGTTCTTCATTGACGGTCAGTCATTACAAAACAACAACTTTTACCGTTGCTGACGGATTAGATTCGCACGTCTTATGATATTCTGTATCTGTCTCGGAGTACCTTAATGTTTTCTCAATGAAATATATATTGCAAGCAAGTAGAAATTCTTTATCTTGAACTTTTTAGCCTTTCCGAAAATCTCCTTCGCTTCCTTCACAGTTTACTCACTCTGCAGATAGGAGAACACTTCTTCTCGCTTCTCAACTACTCCTTCACCTGCATGAATACTCTAAAAGCTCTTTTAACTCCTGTGTGCATACAACCGGAAGTTTAGCAAATCATGCACTTGTCGTGTATGATCCGCTCTATATCCAGAATTTGAAGAAGTCTATCGAGTTGAATATAACTAGATAATTTAATAAACATTAATGTTAATAAATACCAGAATTTGATGTGAGTGATTTAGGGGAACCAAAGAGGAACTAAACAGATTGTTTACGAACTAAATAGATCGTGTTTTGAACAGCAGTATTTCCTAATGCGAGTCCATTGTTTTACTTGTGCTTCTTCAAACTCAGTGTGTTACATTAATAAAAGTGGTCTGCAGGAGTCGTAACTGGTCGTACACATTGCTTTGAGAACATGTCTATCTCCATTTATGACGCCTTGCCGGCTATAACGAACGACGTTCCCGACTGTCTTCTGTGGCTCATTGGGCTACTCCACCATTCTATAGTTTTAAGAAAATCGTTTTGGGTAAGTGTTTGATTTATTAAAAATGAATTTTACTTTCTCCTTCGACTTGTATCATATGCATATAACAGGGCAATAGCCTGGTTATTCTAGTGCTATGCAATGTCTTCAAAGTCTAATACGATGTTCTTCATTGACGGTCAGTCATTACAAAACAACAACTTTTACCGTTGCTGACGGATTAGATTCGCAGGTCTTATGATATTCTGTATCTGTCTCGGAGTACCTTTATGTTTTCTCAATGAAATATATATTGCAAGCAAGTAGAAATTCTTTATCTTGAACTTTTTAGCCTTTCCGAAAATCTCCTTCGCTTCCTTCACAGCTTACTCACTCTGCAGATAGGAGAACACTTCTTCTCGCTTCTCAACTACTCCTTCACCTGCATGAATACTCTAAAAGCTCTTTTAACTCCTGTGTGAATACAACCGGAAGTTTAGCAAATCATGCACTTGTCGTGTATGATCCGCTCTATATCCAGAATTTGAAGAAGTCTATCGAGTTGAATATAACTAGATAATTTAATAAACATTAATGTTAATAAATACCAGAATTTTATGTGAGTGATTTAGGGGAACCAAAGAGGAACTAAACAGATTGTTTACGAACTAAATAGATCGTGTTTTGAACAGCAGTATTTCCTAATGCGAGTCCATTGTTTTACTTGTGCTTCTTCAAACTCAGTGTGTTACATTAATAAAAGTGGTCTGCAGGAGTCGTAACTGGTCGTACACATTGCTTTGAGAACATGTCTATCTCCATTTATGACGCCTTGCCGGCCATAACGAACGACGTTCCCGACTGTCTTCTGTGGCTCATTGGGCTACTCCACCATTCTATAGCTTTAAGAAAATCGTTTTGGGTAAGTGTTTGACTTATTAAAAATGAATTTTACTTTCTCCTTCTACTTGTATCATATGCATATAACAGGGCAATAGCCTGGTTATTCTAGTGCTATGCAATGTCTTCAAAGTCTCATACGATTTTCTTCATTGACGGTCAGTCATTACAAAACAACAACTTTTACCGTTGCTGACGGATTAGATTCGCACGTCTTATGATATTCTGTATTTGTCTCGGAGTACCTTAATGTTTTCTCAATGAAATATATATTGCAAGCAAGTAGAATTTCGTTATCTTGAACTTTTTAGCCTTTCCGAAAATCTCCTTCGCTTCCTTCACAGCTTACTCACTCTGCAGATAGGAGAACACTTCTTCTCGCTTCTCAACTACTCCTTCACCTGCATGAATACTCTAAAAGCTCTTTTAACTCCTGTGTGAATACAACCGGAAGTTTAGCAAATCATGCACTTGTCGTGTATGATCCGCTCTATATCCAGAATTTGAAGAAGTCTATCGAGTTGAATATAACTAGATAATTTAATAAACATTAATGTTAATAAATACCAGAATTTTATGTGAGTGATTTAGGGGAACCAAAGAGGAACTAAACAGATTGTTTACGAACTAAATAGATCGTGTTTTGAACAGCAGTATCTCCTAATGCGAGTCCATTGTTTTACTTGTGCTTCTTCAAACTCAGTGTGTTACATTAATAAAAGTGGTCTGCAGGATTCGTAACTGGTCGTACACATTGCTTTGAGAACATGTGTATCTCCATTTATGACGCCTTGCCGGCTATAACGAACGACGTTCCCGACTGTCTTCTGTGGCTCATTGGACTACTCCACCATTCTATAGCTTTAAGAAAATCCTTTTGGGTAAGTGTTTGACTTATTAAAAATGAATTTTACTTTCTCCTTCGACTTGTATCATATGCATATAACAGGGCAATAGCCTGGTTATTCTAGTGCTATGCAGTGTCTTCAAAGTCTTATACGATGTTCTTCATTGACGGTCAGTCATTACAAAACAACAACTTTTACCGTTGCTGACGGATTAGATTCGCACGTCTTATGATATTCTGTATGTGTCTCGGAGTACCTTAATGTTTTCTCAATGAAATATATATTGCAAGCAAGTAGAAATTCTTTATCTTGAACTTTTTAGCCTTTCCGAAAATCTCCTTTGCTTCCTTCACAGCTTACTCACTCTGCAGATAGGAGAACACTTCTTCTCGCTTCTCAACTACTCCTTCACCTGCATGAATACTCTAAAAGCTCCTTTAACTCCTGTGTGAATACAACCGGAAGTTTGGCAAATCATGCACTTGTCGTGTATGATCCGCTCTATATCCAGAATTTGAAGAAGTCTATCGAGTTGAATATAACTAGATAATTTAATAAACATAAATGTTAATATAAATACCAGTATTAGAAGTAAGTGATTTGGGGGAACCACAGAGGAGCTACACATATTGCTTAGAATCTAAATAGATATTGTTTCGAACTGCAGTATTTCCTGATGCGAGTCCATTGTTTTACTTGTGCGTCTTCAAGCCCTGTGTGTTACATTACTAAGAGTGGCCTGCAGGAGTCATAAGTGGCCATACGCATTGCTTTAAGAACATGTGTATGCCGACTTATGACGCCTTGCCGGCCATAACGAACGACGTTCCCGATTGTCTGCTGTGGCTCATTGTCCTACTCCGTCATCCCATAGCTTTAAGTAAATCGTTGTGGGTAAGTGTTTGATTTATTAAAAATGCATATAATAGAACGATAGCCTGCTTATTGTAATGCTATGCAATGTCTTTAAAGTCTTATACGATGTTCTTCATTGATGGTCAGTCATTACAAAACAACTTTAACCGTTGTTGACGGATTAGGTTCACACGTCCTGTAATATTCTATATTTATCTCGGAGTACCCTAATGTTTTGTCGATGAGATACATATTGCAAGCAAGTAGAAATTTGGAGGGTTTCTAACCCTTACTTCAATTAATGTATTTTTGTACTTCTGGAATTTTCCACAGTAAATGGAGTAAAACATTATTTTTCTTGAAAATACATTCTATCGTCCGTTTATATATTTTTTCTACTGACTGGCTAGAACTTAAGGATGGGCACCATCTTATTCTACACTAGAAATGAGAACTTCCTAATCTTTAATCCTAAAATTTCACTATCATTTGAATTTTCACTAACAATGTGATAAGCAGGTGAAACGACTAACTCAAATCTAGTTTCCTTATGAACACTACAGTACGACATTAGCACACTGTTTAGCACTCAGAGGCCTATACGTCAGGCGAAAGCGCTGTGTCGTTTCTGCTTCATTAGTGGTCATAAGCATTAATTCCTCCAACCTGAATCCCAATCTATTCTACAGCTTACAGCGTTACTTCAGTTTCATTATTTAGGATGGAGGGGGTGGTGTATGTGGCTTTGTGTCTTACTACATGATTTTTAATAAGTGGCAGCTGTTTCCGAGAAGCAAATGAAAATTTCATACACTGCTTTACGAAAGTGATTTTAAATGGCTACGAAACGGACGATGACTTGATGTCTCAATAAGGGTTCCGTCAAAATATCTTTTCTTTTAGTCATGTTGTACCATAAATTTATTTTCACTACAGTCTGATGCTCTATATAGTCATTAAAATTCTTACCTCCTAACCATTTAATCTGCATCATTCATCAAATCTTTCTTACTACTTTTAATAGTGTGTAATTTCATATTCTATTTCCCTGAGGATTATTTGACTTATGTCGGCTGTATACCAAGCTCCTAGTTTAACTTCTGTTCACGAACGTACTGTAATATCTTCTCGCGAGACTAGCCACTGCGTTCATTTATTTTCCAAGTTTGAATTTCTTCACCTTCAATTTAAACTGCCTTTTCGAAATTCCTCTTGCTTTCTTTCATACCTTGCCCACTGCAGCGACAGGAGAACGCTTCTACTCCCTTCTGACGTACCGCTCTCGCTTCATGATTTATTATTATTATTCTGCATTTACAATGTGAGTACATTTTTCCAGCACCTATTCTAGATTACAGTAGGTCACTAATTATTGTTCTCCACTCTTCCCTACTTGTCCATAAATCTTCAGGAATGTTGTTCTTCCTCATTGCTGACTGAACTCCCTGTATCCATGTATCAGGTGGTCGTCCCCTTTTTCTTCTTCCAATTGGTACCCAGTCGATTATGCATTTTGGTAGCCTTTCCTGTTCCATTCGTCTGATGTGTCCATACCATTTAAGTTGTTTGTGCTCGATGAAATCAATAATTGAATTTTTATATTTCATCTTGTCTCTGATTACTTCATTTCTTATTCTTTCTCGTCTCGATATTCTTGCTGAACGTCTCCAGAAATCCATTTCTGTGGCTAATAATTTTGATTTCAGTTGCCATTTTGTTGTCCACACTTCTGAACCATATGTAATAATGCTCCTAACAATTGTTTTAAAAATCCTTATTTTGTTATCAGTTGTTATGTGTTTGTCCCAGAGAATTCCATTCAATAAAGAGATTGTCGTCTTTCCAGAATTTATTCTTGATCTAATTTCTTTGTCGCTTCATGATTTAGCTTATAAATTTTATGACTGCCGTCAGACTGCAGCGGAAACTGTATATAATCATTCACTTGCTGTGTATGACGCTACGCTCAGAATTTAAAGAAGTTTATTCAGTTCATTGTAAGTACAGAATTTAAAAACCTAAAAATAAATTCAAGTATTATCGCTTAAAATGAGTGATTAAAAGAAACTACAGCAGACCTAAACGAGGTTACTGTACTTACAGTGTTCTACTTGTTCGCCGCCACTCTGTGTGCTACGCTAATAATGGTGGTCTGTAGGGGACGTAATTACGCAAACACATTGAGTTTAGAAATGCAGCTGCCCACTTATGATGCCTTACAGGCCATAAATTCAAACATGGGAAAATGTGTAATTTATTAAATCCCAATTTTATTTTAGTTTAATACCGCTTAGTGCTGCGATATGCGATGTCTCCAGAGTCCTTCATTGTCGGTCAGTCATTGCAGAGCACTAAAGATATTCGTTATAGACGAGTCAGATTCGCACCTCTTACGGTAACTTGTTTTTATTCTGGATTAGTTTTATGATTACTCTATAAAAATAATTTCTATGCCTGTGTGTACTTGGAGAGCATTCATCAATTTTTATCGTATCACATTCTACGTAACGTCTGCTGTTTTCAATGAGAATAGCTTAATACACCTGTTGTTACTTTTTCTTAATGGCTGCCAAGAATGTTCTCACAGAATGTACTCCATAATATTCTACACTACAAGTAAATGTTATTCTCATGGTTGTTTTTGTGGTCCTCCGTTCGAGAACCTGCAAACCGTAAACATGCTCCGGTATCCCCGTAAAACTTTATCCCCCGCCCCAATCTCTTCCAATAATTCCGCATCTGACAATCGCTTGATTCCTCAGTAAGTGTTGTATCAACTGTTTCCTTCTTTTCGTGTAGTTGTACCGTAAATTCCTCTTCATCACCGTTCGATTCTTTACCAGTTATTAGATATCCGATGGACCCACCTAATCTTCAGCATCATATTCCCAACGTTTATTTTATCTCCTTCTGAAATTGTTTGTCGTCTGTGTTTCATCTCCATATGAGGTTACACTCCAGATAAACACTTTCAGAAAGTACAACGTGTGATTTAATAATAAGAGATCTATTTGATATTCTGAAACTACTGTGTTTAAGAAATCCTTTTCTTGCTACATTTTGTATCTACGTGGGAACTAGTAATAAAACCGATTTGCTGTTTTTACTAGTGTCTCATTTTCTTTTCTAATCCCCTGATCATTACTTGATTTAATTCGATTACATTCCAAGATGCTTGTTTAACTGTTATGGATGTTCATCTTTAAATCTCTTCTCACATCACCAACCATTTCATTCAACTGTTCTTCCACGTTTGAATTTTTTCAACTTGCATTATATTTGTGTTTGCAAAAATCCCCTTGGTTTCCTTCATAGCTTGGTCACTGTATTGATAGGATAACAGTTCTTCTCATTTCTTAACTCTTGCTTTTCTGTCATGAATACTCTTGTAAATTTTATAATTGTGGTCCAATTGCAGCAGAAACAGTAGTTAATCATTCACTTGTCGTATATGATTCGTTCTACGTTCACAAGCAATGTATTTAATTCAATTACAGCACATAATTTAACTAACATAAATACAAATGTAAATATCAGCACTGATATTTAGCGACTTAGAGAAACCACAGAGGAACTGAACATGGCTGGCAGGATAGTGGTTTGAACTGCTGTACTTCCCGATTCGAGTCCAGTGTTCTACTTGTGTACCACCACGCTCAGTGTGTTACATTCATAATGGTGGTTTGCGGGAGTCATAAGTGCGTGTACGCATTGCTTTAAGAAAATGTATACACCTACTTATGACGACCTGCAGGCCATAACGAACGACGTTCCAGTCTCTCTTCTGGGGCCCATTATGCCACTCCATCGTCCACTAGCCGTAAGGAAATAGTTGTGGGTAGGCGTGTGATTTATTAAATATTAATTTTACTTCGTTCTTCTGCTTCTATCAGGCACACATAACAGAGCTGGTGACTGCTTGTTGTAGTGCTATGAAATGTCTTCGAAAGCTTGTAAGTTTCGTGAAATGTACTTCATTGACCGTCAGGCATTGCAAAATAGTCAATAGAGTAAAAACTGTTTTTCTTGATAATACAACATAAAGTCGGTTTTTATTTCTTAATTTTGTACTGACTGGCACGAATCTACTTTTAAAATGGATACTATCAAACTCTACACTAGAAGTTATCCATTCTACGATTAGAATTTCAAGCAAAGTATAGAGTTCAGTGTAAGTACATAATTTAATAAACATAAACACAGGGTGGTCCATTGATAGTGCCCGGGCCAAATATCTCACGAAATAAGCATCAAACAAAAAACTGCAAAGAACAAAACTCGTTTTGCTTCAAGAGGGAAACCAGATTGCGCTACTGTGGGTCCGGTAGATGGCGCTGCCATGGGTCAAACGAATATCAATTGGGTTTTTTAAAATAGAAACCCCCATTTTTTTTATATATTCATGTAGTACGTAAAGAAATATAAATGTTTTAGTTGGACCACTTTTTACGCTTTGTGGTAGATGGCGCTGTAATAGTCGCAAACATATAAGTACGTGGTATCACGTAACATTCAACCAGTGTGGACGGTATTTGCTTCGTGATAAATTACCCGTCTTAAAATTTACCGTTTAGCAATTGCGGAAAAGGTCGATATCTTGTGGATGTATGGCTATTGTGATCAAAATGCCCAACGGGCGTGTGCTATGTATGCTGCTCGGTATCCTGGACGACATCATCCAAATGTCCGGACAGTTCGCCGGATAGTTACGTTATTTAAGGAAACAGGAAGTTTTCAGCCATATGTGAAACATCAACCACGACCTGCAACAAATGATGATGCCAAAGTAGGTGTTTTAGCTGCTGTCGCTGCTAATCCGGACATCAGTAACAGACAAATTGCGCGAGAATAGGGAATCTCAAAAATGTCGGTGTTGAGAATGCTACCGTATTTCTACCATATTTCTACGCACCAGGAACTGCATGGCGACGACTTTGAACGTCGTGTGCAGATCTGTCACTGGGCACAAGAGAAATTACGGGACGATGACAGATTTTTTGCAGGTGGTCTATTTAGCGACGAAACGTCATTCACCAACAACGGTAACGTAAACCGGCATAATATGCACTACCGGCCAACGGAAAATCCATGATGGCTGCGACAAGTGGAACATCAGCGACCTTGGCGGGTTAATGCATGATGCGGCATTATGGGAGGAAGGATAATTGGGCCCCATTTTACCGATGACAATCTAAATGGTGCAAAGTATGCTCATTTCCTACGTAATGTTCTACCAATGTAACTACAAGATGTTTCACTGCATGACAGAATGGCGATGTACTTCCAACACTCCGCCACATTTCTAGAGAGACTTTCGTTGGGAAACTATTAAATGCATCTCGCATTGAAATCCGCACCACATTCAGTGAAACTTCGGCAATCTTGGAGATATTGCGTTCGTCTAAATTATACTTGCTTTTTTCGGTGTTCCTGCAGCAGCTTTCTCTCGTGTTTTGTGTACCATGGGGGATCAGTTACGTCTCTTATTAATTTATTTGGTATGAATTCTCGAGTGCTGTTGATACTGTGTCTTTGAACTGCAACTACATTTGGTCTTCACTTACATAATTTGGAAGCATTGGAGACTGTCTATTACAAAGACATCAACCGAATTTTTAGCTCCTTTTTTAAATAGATACATTTCGCGTTTAGTTTTGGTGAATTCCTTCGTTATGGAATTGAGCGTCGCTATGAATGATGTTCGCTAATCCCTGTATCCGTCGTGATGATCAGGATTATTTGTGGCTAAGAGGTCAAGTGTGTTTTCGTAACCATTTACAATTTGAAAGGCCTCGTGAACTAATTGTTCAAAATAATTTTTCAAAAAAGCATTTAGAACAATTACGAAAGTTGTTTTCTATCTACAGTAGGGTCTGAAAATGTATTTTTGTCAACATACGGAATGTAGATTGAAATCTCTGCCAACTATAATTGTATGAGTAGGATACCTATTTGTGATGAGACTAAAGTTTTCTTTGAACTCTTCGGCAACTGTTTCATCTAAGACCGGAGGTCGGTAAAAGAAGCCAGTTATTAATTTATTCTGGCTGTCGAATATAACCTCTGCCCATACTAAGTCACAGGAACTATCTGCTTCAATGTCGCTGGTAGCTGGAACACACATTACATTATTTTTCCTTAAGTTTTGCTTCTTGTTTCTGTTGTAGTGCAGATCATTACAATTACGACTTTTCCCTCCAAAACCTTGGATGCTTTCTCTGCGATCCTGTAAATACCGGAGCTAAACAATGTAAAACAACAACGCGCGTGACAAGCATAGCATTCTGTATTACTTCATTTCCTTATTTCTAACATTTTAGAACTGTACGTCGACTTTAGGTGACATGTCAGTCATAGATGTTCTTATCTCTATTTAGTAAACGTTTTTTCAGTCATATTTCGAACATTGTCCCGCTACTCTTTATTAACTAATGCTTCGCCGCAAAGGGATATCGCATTTTAGGGAGTAAATTAATATGGAGTATGTCGTTCTTCTTTTCAAACATTCACTTAGGCATTTCTTCTCTCCTTGTTGTCTTTTGGGCATAGAGTTGTAGTAATTAAAGTAGGCACAAATGCAGAGATCAAAAAGAAACGATTAGCGTACATTCACATTATCTTTACATCGTTCCTTTCTTGTTGCTCCCATGGCGATGGACTGTTTCTATCGCAATCAGTAAGCGTGAAAGGAAGCTACCGTACTGAGAGATGGATCTATATTTATACTTGGCCGAATTAATTACATACTGACATAATCGTCGGTATTTCTTTCGTTTCCCAGAAGATATAATATTTCGATTTCGGAAAAGAAGCTCAGTATTTGACCATGATGTGTAAGAAGAAGGTCCCTTACGTACTTTTTTTTTGTATCGATTAAGATGTGGAGACGGCGGTTTGAAAGCGGACAAAGTAGTACGTGGAAGGGCTTCCCATACCTGAGGGATCTCTGCTCAAGCTACCTGCGAAGGGGCAAGAGTGGCAAATGTCCGGCGTGGCATATGTCCGGCATTCGAGGCGCCATGTCAGGAATTGCGCGGCCCTTCCTCCCGGAGGTTCGAGACCTCCCTCGGGCATGGGTGTGTGTTGTTCTTAGTATAAGTTAGTTTAAGTAGTGTCTAAGTCTAGTGACCGGTGATGTCAGAAGCTTGGTCCCTTAAGAATTCACACACATTATTTTGAAATGCTGATATCTTACATTTTCCACTCAATTTTTACTGCCATCTGAAATTACCACTTACTGATAATGCAGTATATATGTGAGACTACGTTTACTGACGTAGTTCCTTGACGTACCTCAGTTCCAGCACCCAGTGTCAAGTGAGACAGGAAATAAATCTGACCATTTTCTACTAGTTCAGATATAACTGACCATAACATTTATTCCCCCAACACGAATTCTACCTCGTTCTGTCACAATATAGTATCATAGTAAATTGATAATATAGGTGAAGGAGGTTGGTAAACGTAACTTTTTTCCTTACTACATGATTTTTAACAAGAGACAGCTGTTTCCGAAAAGCAGAATAGAAGCGTGAAAAGATTTTTCCACCGCCGATGGTGATCCAGAGATTTCATAGGTGCCCTCACACACGGCTTTGTAGAAGTTGTATTCCATTAAGAGGTATAGTCTCTCTTCCGTGTACCAATCCGATATACGACTGTGTACAAGTCGATGGAAACTGTTTGGGACAGAGTAAATGTTCTTATTGCGGTTGTTTTCGTCGTCCTTTGTCTAGGACTATCCATGTTAGCCTGTGCTGTACAAGCATCTTCGTCCACGCATAATTACTGCAACCTGCAAGCAGCTAAGCTGAAAACCGTAAACTTGCTTCATTACCCTGCTATCGTTTTACCCCCTGCCCTCACCAATCCGATTCCGAAACAAACGATCGCCTGATGCAACAACAAGTCTCGTGCCAACTGATTCCTTCTTTTAGTCTAGTTGTACCGTGAATTTGCTGTTCGATTCTGTACTATTCATTAGATGTCCGATCGACCCAGCTGTTCTTCAGCATTCCTTGGTAGCATTATATTTCCATCGGTTTTTTTTTCTCCTTATTTGAACTGATCATGATCCATGTTTCACCTCCATACGAGGGCCCAATCCGTACAAATACTTTCAGAAAGTACAGCGTATTATTCAATAATAAGAGGCTATTTGATGTTCTGAAACTACCGTGTTTTAGAAACTCTTTTCTCACTATTGCCAATCTACATTTCACATCTATGTAGGCCCTAGTAAAAGACGCTTTTTACGTAATTTCCCCATCATTACTTGATTTAATTCGACTACATTCCAAGCTGCTTGTTTATATTTTGCGGACGTTGCACTTCAATCTCTTCTCATGTCACCAACCATTCTGTACAACTGTTCTTCCAAGCTTGAATTGTTTCACCTTGCATTACACTTGTGTTTGCGAAAATCTCCTTTGTTTCCTTAATGGCTTGCTCGCTGTAGAGATAGGATAACAGTTCTTCTCACTTCTTAACTCCTACTTTCCTATCATGAATACTGTTGTAAATTTCATAACTGCTGCCAATTGCAGCATAAACTGTAGTTAATCGTTCACTTGTCATATATAATGCATTCTACGTTCAGAATCAGTGTATTCAATTAAGTGTAAGTACATAATTTAATTAACATAAATACGAATATAAATAGCAGCAGTGATATTTAGCGACTTAGAGAAACAACAGAGGAACTAAACATGGAGGACGGATTGTGTTTTGAACTGCTGTACTTCCTGATGCTGGTCCAGTGTTCTACTCGTGTGCAACCACATTTAGTGTGTTAGACTAATAATGGCGGGTTGTACGGCTTGTAATTGCACATACAGATTGTCGTAAGAAAATGTAAATTTTCGCCCGTGACGCATTGCGCTCCATATGGAATGAATTTATACACTCTTCTGCGGCCCATTGTGCCACACAATCGTACATTTATCGTAATACAATGTCTGTGGATATGTGTGTAATTTACTGAACATTAATTTTACTTCATTATACTAATACTTAGTGCAGTAACATTCAGTGTTTGTAGAACCTAATATAGTTTTCTCTACTGAAGCTTAGTGTCATTGTAAAACAGTGATGTACATTGTTGTTGACGAATGAGATTAGCACATCTTATTGCATCTTATTTTTATCTTGGAATAGTTGTATATTTACTCGACATATGTAAACTGTATGCATCTACAAACCTGCAGAACCTTCAACCATTATTCCACTTTTTTCAGTGCGTGTACTTCATTACTTCTGGCATTTTCAATAAAATGTATTTATCCCTCATGAAAAGATCTCTTGACATGACTTGTTCATTTTCTTAATGGCTGTCAAGAATGTTCATATAGAATGTACTCCAGTGTTTACTACCATCTCAAATTATCACTAATTGACAATGTAGTATGTGAGGCAACCTCTACTCAGCTACTTCCATGATGACCACTGTAAATCACTAGTACCCCAGTTCGAGCAGCTATTGTCAAACGGGGTAGGCGAAACATCTGGGCATTTTCGACCAGTGCTGGACCATTAATGAGCGTAAAATTTATTCCTCCCACATGAATTCCAAATTATTTCAGAAAATTATGACATCGCATTGATTTTAGTATATAGGTAACGGTCGGTGGTAAACGTAACTTTGTTCTTTATTAAATGAGTTTTAGTTAGTGATAGCAGTGTCCGAGAATCTGAACAGAAGTGTGACATGGCTTTGTTTCATTGTGAACGATGGTCTGCAGAAATCATAGGATCCTAGACACAATGCATTACGAAAGTTTAAATGCTTTGAACGATTTACAGTACATGAACATGTCCAATACCTATTCTGTACGCAATTCCGGCACACCTTCGAGTAGTACCAGTTGGAAAACGTTGTCGTTGTTCTTCTTGTGATCCGGAGTCTAAAGCTGGGTTGGTGCAAGTTTCCATTCTTCTCTGTAATGTGCAAGCCACTTCCTCTCTGCATAATTAGTGCTACATACAACTATTCGAACATGTGAAATGTAGATTAGCTTGGGTAGCACCCTATATTTTCAATCCCCCCCACCACGACTTCCAAAACTTACGAACCGACGTTTTCATTGCTCAGTGAGGTTTCTGTCAACCGACCTTCTTTTTTTGGTCTTGTTGAACTATAAATTTCCTTTTACCATAGTTCTACTCTGTCCACATTCATTATATATTCAATCTAATCATTGTCCTCATCTTATTTGAACTGTTTATCGTCCACGTTTCACTTTTGTACGAGGCTATACGGCTGACAATAACTTTGAGAAAACATTACTTCTCATCTAGAAATAACATAAAATTTCCATATTAAGAAATCACTCTGTTTTAGAACCTTTTTCTTGCTACAGTCAATCTGCAGTTTTTAATCGACTTAGCCCGTTGTCGTATACGTTATTGCCCCTAGCAACAAATCTCAATTATTCATTTTACTAATGTCTCATTAGACTGGCAATGGCAAGGAAATCGTTTCTGAAGAAGAGAAATTTGTTAACATCGAGTATAGATTTAAGTGTCAGGAAGTCGTTTCTGAAAGTATTTGTATGGAGTGTAGCCATGTATGGAAGTGAAACATGGACGATAACCAGTTTGGACAAGAAGAGAATAGAAGCTTTTGAAATGTGGTGCTACAGAAGAATGCTGAAGATAAGGTGGGTAGATCACGTAACTAATGAGGAGGTATTGAATAGGATTGGGGGGAAGAGAAGTTTGTGGCACAATTTGACTAGAAGAAGGGATCGGTTGGTAGGTCATGTTTTGAGGCATCAAGGGATCACAAATTTAGCATTGGAGGGCAGCGTGGAGGGTAAAAATCGTAGAGGGAGACCAAGAGATCAATACATTAAGCAGATTCAGAAGGATGTAGGTTGCAGTAGGTACTGGGAGATGAAGAAGCTTGCGCAGGATAGAGTAGCATGGAGAGCTGCATCAAACCAGTCTCAGGACTGAAGACCACAACAACAACAATGTCTCATTTCCTAATTCAATGCTCTCAGCATTTCTTGAGTTAATGCGACTTCATTACGTTATTTAACTTTTGTTGACGTTCATCTTATAACGTCTTCTCGCGATAATATCCAATCTGCTCACCTGTTCTTCCAAGATTGAAATTCTTTATCTTGAACTTTTTCGCTTTTCCGAAATTCTCCTTTGTTTCCTACACAGCTTACTCATACTGAAGATAGGAGAACACTTCCTCTCGCTTCTCAACTACTCCTTCGCCCACATAAATACCCTTACAGCTTTTCTAACTACTGTGTGAATACATCAGAAAGTGAAGCAAATCATTCATTTCTTGTGTATGATCCGCATCTATATTCAGAATTTGAAGAAGTCTATTGAGTTGAATGTAAGTAGATAATTTAATAAACATAAATGATAATATAAATACCAGCAGTTGAAGTAAGTGATTTAGTGGAACCACAGAAGATCTAAACAGATTGCTTAGGACCTAAATAAATTGTGTTTCGAACTACAGTATTTCATGATGCGTGTGCATTGTTTTACTTGTGCGTCTTCAAGCCCAGTGTGTTACATTAATACGAGTGGTCTGCAGGAGTCGTAAGTGGCCATACACATTGCTTTAAGAACATGTTTATGCCTACTTATGACGCCTTGCCGGCCATAACGAACTACGTTCTCGACAGTCTTCTGTGGCACATTGTCCTACTCCATCATTACATTGCTTTAAGAAAATGGTTGTGGGTAAGTCTTTGATTGATTAAAAATGAACTTTTTTCCCCCTCCTACTTGTATCATATGCATATAACAGAGCAATAGCCTGCTTATTCTAGTGCTATGCAATGTCTTCAAAGTCTTGTACGATGTTCTTTATTGACGGTCAGTCATTACAAAGCAACAAATTTATATCGTTGCTGACGGATTAGGTTCACACGTCTTGTAAATTCTATATTTATCTCGGAGTACCCTAATGTTTTGTCTATGAGATACATATTGCAAGGAAGTAGAAATCTGGAGAGGTTCTACCTTAATACTAAGTCACAGGAACTATCTGCTTCAATGTCGCTTGTGACCTGGAACACGCATTACATTATTTTTCCTTATGTTTTGCTTCTTGTTTCTGTTATAGTGCGGATCATTACAATTACGACTTTTCCCTCCAAAACCTAGGATGCTTTCTCTGTGACCCTGTAAATACCAGAGCTAAACATACAGTGTAAAGGAAGAACGGGGTCTAAGTTAAAAAGAGTGGAAAGTTACCATATGGAGAAACTAAAAGATGAGGCAACGAAGACCAGATACCAGTTGCAACTTAGTAACCGCTTTGAAGCACTCAGTGAAGTGGACGCGAATCAGGACCTCGAACTTATGTGGGGAAACATTCAGAGCTCAGTTAGGGATACAGCAAAGGAAACACTCATTGGAAACCCAGTGGGCAAGAAGATCTGGTTTGGAAAGGAATCTGGAGATGCCCTGGAAAGGAGAAAGGAAGCCAGGAACAAATGGCTGAAGGGGACAAATCTGGCACAGGTCAAAGCACAATTTGAGGAGGTCCGAAAGACTACACAATCAATTCTGAGAAGAGCAAAGATGAAATACATAAGGAATATCATCACTGAAGCAGAAACAGACATCAGAGGACAAAAGACGAGGGAAATGTTTCTGAGGGTGAAATACGTCTGCAAAGGTCACTAGACCAAGCAGAAATTTGTCAGAGATTCCCGTGATAAGATCCTGACGAACGATAGGGACATAGCTGAGAGATGGAAAGAGTACTTTCGACAGCTGCTAAATTGTGATGAACCGGAACTGCAGTTTGATTTCCAGTACCCAATTACAGCCGATGCAGACTATCTCCCACCTACCCTGGATGAGATAAAAACCAGAATCAGACACCTTAAACAGAATAAGAGTCCAGGTGAAGATGGAATACAGGCTGAATTGATCCTGGCAGGAGGAGAGAAACTTGCAGAAAAAATTCACCGACTGATACTGGCAATATGGACCGAAGAAGAACTACCAGGAGAATGGACAGCAGCTCTGATTTGTCCAATACATAAGAAGGGCGACAAACTGAAATGTGACAACTATCGAGGAATCGCCCTGCTTAACGTCTGCTATAAGATCCTGTCCAATTGCCTCATACATAGAATTCAGCCAGTGGCAGATTCGGTGATTGGGGAGTACCAGAGAGGTTTCCGGCCAGGACGGTCAACAGTAGATCACATCTTCAGTCTCCGGCAGCTTACTGAGAAACTGGGTGAATATGGTAAAGATTTGCATATTTTATTTGTTGATTTTAAGAAGGCCTATGATTGCATACATCGCAAGAGAAACTGGGTGAATATGGTAAAGATTTGCATATTTTATTCGTCGATTTTAAGAAGGCCTATGATTGCATACATCGCAAGAGCCTGCTCAACTGTTTAAGGGAGTTTGGCATAGCAGAGAAACTCATCAATCTGATAAAGATCTGTCTGAACGAAACACATGCAAAGGTGAAGATGGGAAATCGCGTAACTGAGGAATTTGAAATTGTGACAGGACTCAGGCAAGGAGATGGGTTGTCCCCTATCCTGTTCAACTTCGCCCTCGAGAAGATCGTACGCGAGACCTTCCAGAAGATCGAAGGGATTGAAATCGAAGGAAAGAGACTGGCATACTTACCCTATGCAGACGACATCTGTTTATTCCCTAGGTCGGAAGAGGAGTTGGAGCAAATGACCAAAGCACTAAAGGAGGCTGCCAGCAAATTTGGGCTAAACATAAGCGAAGCTAAAACAGAGTACCTCGTTATGACGCGTGGTCATTGTCAGACTGCTGATCATCTACAATCACTGCAGGTCGGGGACCATTCCTACAAGAGAGTGCAAGAATTCAAATTCCTAGGGTCACTTTTCACTGAGAACTCGTCATGTGAAGCAGAGATCAGTGCCAGAATACAAGCAGGAAACCGATCTTACCACAGCCTAGCACAACTGCTTCGGTCCAAATCTCTCTCCAGACAGTTCAAGATTCGACTGTCCAAAACCCTGATCCAGCCTGTCGTTCTATACGGCTGTGAGACATGGAGTATCCGGAAACAGGACTTCCATAAGCTCCTTGTCTTTGAGAGAAAAGTGCTTCGGAAGATCTTCGTTCCGGTTCTGGATGCAGATACAGGGGACTGGAGGATCAGATACAACCACGAGCTTGAGGAACTATACCAGCAGCCCAACATAGCAGGAGCTGTCAAACCCAAACGGATGCAGTGGGCCGGCCATGTGGGCCGGATGGAGGATCACAGATGGATTCGGAAGCTCCTGGATTTCACACCTACAGGAAAGAGAACGCCAGGGAGACCCAAGAAGCGTGGGAGGGATGGACTCCATGATGATTTAAAACAAATGTCAATCGATGTGGACGAATGGCGGATAGTAGCATGGGACAGAATACAGTGGAGGAGGAATCTTGTAGATGCGTGCGGTCCACTGGGCCTGATCACGTAGTAGTAGTAATAAACAATGTAGAACAACAACGCGCGTTATAAGCATAGCATTCTGTATTACTTCATTTCCATATTTCTAACATTTTAAAATTGTACGTCGCCTTTAGATGACATGTCAGTCATAGATGTTCTTATCTCTATTTAGTAAACGTATTTTCAGTCATGTTTTGAACATTGTCCCGCTACTCTTTATTAACTAATGTTTCGCCGCAAAGGAATATCGCATTTTAGGGAGTAAATTAATATGGAGTATGTCGTTCTTCTTATCAAACATTCACATAGGAATTTCTTCTTTCCTTGTTGTCATTTGGGCATGCAGTTGTAGTAATTAAAGTAGGCACAAATGCAGTGATCAAAAAGAAACGATTAGCGTACATTCACATTCTCATTACATCCTTCCTTTCTTGTTGCTCCCATGGCGATGGACTGTTTCTATCGCAATCGGTAAGCGTGAAAGGAAGCTAGCGTACTGAGAGATGCATCAATATTTATACTTGGCAGAATTAATTACGTACTGACATAATCGTCGGTATTCCTTCCGCTTCAAAAAAGTTATAAATATTTCGATTTCGGAAAAGAAGCTCCTTACGTACTTGTTGTATCGATTAAGATGTGGAGACGGCGGTTTGAAAGCGGACAAAGTAGTACGAGGAAGGGCGTCCCATACCTGAGGGATCTCTGTTCAAGCTACCTGAGAAGGGGCAAGTGTGGCAAATGTCCGGCATTCGATGCGCCATGTCACGAATTCCGTGGCCCCTCACACATTATTTTGAAATGCAGATATCTTACATTTTCTACTAAAATTTTACTGCCATCTGAAATTACCACTTACTGACAATGCAGTATATATGTGAGACTACGTTCACTGACGTAGTTCCTTTACGTCACTATCACGTCGTCGTACCTCAGTTCCAGCACCCAGTGTCAAGTGAGACATGAAATAAATCTGACCATTTTCTACTAGTTCAGATATAACTGACCATAACATTTATTCCTCCAACACGAATTCTGCCTCGTTCTATCTCAATATAATATCATAGTGAATTGATAATATGGGTGAAGGAGGTTGGTAAACGTAACTTTTTTCGTTATTACATGATGTTTAACAAGTGACAGCTGTTTCCGAAAAGCAGAATAGAAGCGTGAAAAGATTTTTCCACCGCCGATGGTGATCCGGAAATTTCATAGGTGCCCTCACACACGGCTTTGTAGAAGTTGTATTCCATAAAGAGGTATAGTCTCTCTTCCGTGTACCATTCCGATATACGACTGTGTACAAGTCGCTGGAAACTGTTTGGGACAGAGTAAATGTTCTTGTTGCGGTTGTTTTCGTCGTCCTCTGTCTAGGACTGGATCGATGCAGCTATCCATGTTAGCCTGTGCTATACAAGCATCTTCGTCCATGCATAATTACTGCAACCTGCAAGCAGCTAAGCTGAAAACCGTAAACTTGATTCATTACCCTGCTACCGTTTTACCCCTGCCACCACCAAACCGATTCCGTAACAAATGATCGCCTGATGCATCAACAAGTCTCGTGCTAGCTGATTCCTTCTTTTAGTCTAGTTGTACCATGAATTTGCTGTCCGATTCTGTACCTATTCATTACATGACCGAACGACCCAGCTAATCTTCAGCATTCCTTGGTAGCATTATATTTCCAGCGGTTTTTTTTTCTCCTTATTTGAACTGTTCATGATCCATGTTTTACCTCCATACGAGAACTCACTCCTGACAAGTACTTTCAGAACGTACAGCGTATTATTCAATAGTAAGAGGCTATATGATCTTCTGAATCTACAGTGTTTTAGAAACCCTTTTCTCACTATTTCCAATCTACATTTCACATCTACGTAGGCCCTAGTAAAAGACGTCATTTACAGTTTTTACTAGTGTCGCATTACCTTTTTTAATTTCCCCATCATTACTTGATTTAATTCGACTACATTCCAAGCTACTTGTTTATATTTTGCGGACGTTGCACTTCAATCTCTTCTCATGTCAACAACCATTATGTACAACTGTTCTTCCAAGCTTGAATTGTTTCACCTTGCATTACACTTGTGTTTGCGAAAATCTCCTTTGTTTCCTTAATAGCTTGCTCGCTGTAGAGATAGGATAACATTTCTTCTCACTTCTTACTCCTACTTTACTATCATGAATACTGTTGTAAAATTTATAACTGCTGCCAATTGCAGCATACACAGTAGTTAACCGTTCACTTGTTGTACATAATCCATTCTACGTTCAGAATCAGTGTATTCAATTAAGTGTAAGTACATAATTTAATTAACATAAATACGAATATAAATAGCAGCAGCGATGTTTAGCGACTTAGAGAAACAACAGAGGAACTAAACATGGAGGAAGGATTGTGTTTTGAACTGCTGTACTTCCTGATGCTAGTCCAGTGTTCTACTCGTGTGCAACCACATTTAGTGTGTTAGACTAATAATGGCGGGTTGTACGGTTTGTAAGTGCACATCCAGATTGTCGTAATAAAATGTAATTTTTTGCCCGTGACGCATTGCGCTCCATATGGAATGAATTTATACACTCTTCTGCTGCCCATTGTGCCACACAATCGTACATTTATCGTAATAATATGTCTGTGGATATGTGTGTAATTTATTGAATATTAATTTTACTTCATTATACTAATACTTAGTGCAGTAACATTCAGTGTTTGTAGAACCTAATATAGTTTTCTCTACTGACGCTTAGTGTCATTGTAAAACAGTGATGTACATTGTTGTTGACGAATGAGATTAGCACATCTTATTGCATCTTATTTTTATCTTGGAATAGTTGTATATTTACTCGACATATGTAAACTGTATGCATCTACAAAACTGCAGAACCTTCAACCATTATTCCACTTTTTTCAGTGCGTGTACTTCATTACTTCTGGCATTTTCAATAAAATGTATTTATCCTGCATGAAAAGATCTCTTAACATGACTTGTTCTTTTTCTTAATGGCTGTCAAGAATGTTCATATAGAATGTCCTCCAGTGTTTACTACCATCTCAAATTATCACTAATTGACAATGTAGTATGTGAGGCAACCTTTACTCAGCTACTTCCATGATGACCACTTTAAATCCCTAGTACCCCAGTTCGAGCAGCCATTGTCAAACGGGGTAGGCGAAACATCTGGGCATTTTCGACCAGTGCTGGACCATTAATGAGCGTAAAGTTTATTCCTCCCACATGAATTCCAAATTATTTCAGAAAATTATGACATCGCATTGATTTTAGTATATAGGTAACGGTCGGTGGTAAACGTAACTTTGTTCTTTATTAAATGAGTTTTAGTTAGTGATAGCAGTGTCCGAGAAGCTGAACAGAAGTGTGACATGGCATTGTTTCATTGTGAACGATGGTCTGCAGAAATCATAGGATCCTAGACACAATGCATTACGAAAGTTTAAGTGCTTTGAACGATTTACAGTACATGAACATGTCCAATACCTACCACTTGGAAAACGTGTTCGTTGTTCTTCTTGTGACCCGGAGTCTGAAGCTGGGTTGGTGCAAGTTTCCATTCTTCTCTGTAATGTGCAAGCCACTTCCTCTCTGCATAATTAGTGCAACATACAACTATTCGAACATGAGAAATGTAGATTAGCTTTTGTAGCACCCTATATTTTTAATCCCCTCCACCACGACTTCCAAAACTTACGAACCGACGTTTTCATTGCTCAATGAGGTTTCTGTCAACCGACCTTTTTTTTTTTTTGGTCAAGTTGTACTGTAAATTTCTTTTTACCTCAGTTCGATTCTGTCCATATTCATTATATATTCAATCTAATCATTATCCTCATCTTATTTGAACTGTTTATCGTCCACGTTTCACTTCCGTACGAGGCTACACTGCAGACAAATACTTTGAGGAAACAATAATTCTGATCTGGAAATACCATTTAAATTTCATGTTAAGAAATCAGTCTGTTTTAGAAACCTTTTTACTTGCTACAATCAATCTACAATTTAAATCAACTTAGGTCGTTGTCACATACATTATTGCCCCTAGCAACAAATCTCAGTTATTCATTTTACTAATGTCTGATTTGCTAATTCAATGTTGTCAGCATTTCTTGAGATAATGTGACTTCACTACATTGTTTAACTTTTGTTGACGTTCATCTTATAACCTCTTCTCACGACAATATCCAATCTGCTCAACTGTTCATCCAAGATTGAAATTCTTTATCTTGTACTTTTTCACCTTTCCGAAATTCTCCTTTGTTTCCTACACAGCTTACTCATAGTGCAGATAGGAGAACACTTCCTCTCGCTTCTCAACTACCCCTTCACCCACATGAATACCCTTACAGTTTTTCTAACTACTGTGTGAATAGATCAGAAAGTGTAGCAAATCATTCATTTGTTGTGAATGATCCGCTCTATATTCAGAATTTGAAGAAGTCTATTGAGTTGAATGTAAATAGATAATGTAATAAACATAAATGTTAATATAAATACCAGCAATTCAAGTGAGTGATTTTGTGGAACCACAGAAGACTTAAACAGATTGCTTAGGACCTAAATAAATCGTGTTTCGCACCGCAGTATTTCCTGATGCGTGTGCATTGTTTTACTTGTGTGTCTTCAAGCCCAGTGCTTTACATTAATAAGAGTGGTCTGCAGGAGTCGTAAGTGGCCATACACATTGCTTTAAGAATATGTTTATGCCCACTTATGACGCCTTGCCGGCCATAACGAACTACGTCCTCGACAGTCTTTTGTGGCTCGTTGTCCTACTCCATCATCTCATTGCTTTAAGAAAATCGTTGTGGGTAAGTGTTTGACTTGTTAAAAACGAATTTTCTTTTCTCTCCTACTTGTATTATATGCATATAACAGAGCAATAGCCTGCTTATTCTAGTGCTATGCAATGTCTTCAAAGTCTTGTACGATGTTCTTCATTGATGGTCAGTCACTACTAAACAACAAGTTTAATCGTTGCTGACGTATTAGGTTCTCACGTCTTATGATGTTCTATATTTACCTCGGAGTACCTTAATGTTTTCTCGCTGAAAAATATATTGCAAGCAAGTTGAAATTTGGAGAGGTTCTAACCCTTACCTCAATTAATGTATTTTAGTACTTCCGGAATTTTCCACAGTAAATGGAGTAAAACATTATTTTTCTTGAAAATACATTCTATCGTCGGTTTATATTTATTCATTTATTTTTGGTACTGACTGGCAAGAATTTTTTATTAGGATGGACACCATAGGATGGACACCATCTTATTGTAAACTATAAATGGGAACTTCTTAACCTTTTCTCCTAAAAGTTTACTACCATTTGAAGTTTCCACTAACTAACAATGTGTTAAGCAGATGAAACGACTAACTCGAATCTAGTTTCCTTATGGCCACTGCAGTACGACAGTAGCACACTTTTTAGCACTCAGAGGCATATAGGTCAGGCGATAACCCTCTGCCATTGCTGGTTCATTAGTGGTCGTAAGCATTTGTTCGTCCAACCTGAATCCCGATTTTTCCTGCAGATTATATCGTCACTTATTCTTAATTATTTAGGAAGTAGAGGGTTGTGTATGTTGCATTGTGTCTAACTGCATGACTTTTAATAAGTGGCAGCTGTTTCCGAGAAGCAGAACAGAAGAGTTACTTATATTTGTTCCACTTCGAATGGTGATACGAAAATATCATACACTGATTTACGAAAGTTAGTTTAAATAGCTACGAAACGGACGATGACTTGATGCTTCAATAAGGGTTATGTCAACATATCTTTTCTTTTAGTCTCGTTGTACCACAAATTTCTTTTCACCACAGTCTGATGCTCTACATATTCATTAAATATCTGACCTCCTAACCATTTAATCTTCATTATTCATCTGCAGTGCCACTTTCCAAAGCTTATATTCTCTTCTTATTTCAACTCCTTATCGACAACATCTCACTTCCATATAGGGCTACAATCGGGATACAAACTGTCTGAAAATATTAATTTTGTTTGAAACATATATATTGAATGTCAAAGAAATTATTCTTTTTCAGGAACCCATTTCTTGCTACTATCAACCTACGTTTAATATATAATAGGCAATCATCAGTTGCTTTACTACGTCCAGTAAAAAATCATTTTTACTACTTTTAGTAGTGTGTCATTTCATATTCTGTTTCCCTCAGGATTAATTGATTTAATTCGACGACATTCCAAGCCCCTAGTTTAACTTTTGTAATTTCTTCTCTCTACACTAGCCATTGCGTTCTACTGTTCTTACAAGTTTGAATTTCTTCACCTTCAATTTAAATTGCCTTCTCGAAATTCCTCTTGTTTCCTTTCATACATAGCTCACTGCAGAGATAGGAGAGCACTTCTACTCCCTTCTGAAGTACTGCGCCACTTTCATTAATAATCTTACAAATTTTATAACTGCAGTCTGACTGCAGCGGAAACTGATTATACTCATTCACGTCGTGTATATGATGCATTCTACGCTCATAATTGAATTGGAATAAATGTATTCAGTTCATTATAAGTACATCAATGTAATTAGTAAATTAATAAGTAATTAAAAATATAAGAATAAATGGAACTATCATTCCTTGAAATGAGAATTAAAAGAAACCTCAGAGGAGCTGACAGAGAGTGCTGTATCTCGTGATGCGAGTCCAGTGGTCTAGTTTGGGCAACACGTCGTTGTGTTACTGTACGGATGCTAACGGCGCATACAATTTGCGTTAGGAAAATGTTGCTGCCCACTTATGACGCCTTGCAAGCCATAAACAACAGCGTTCTAGTCTCTCTCCCGTGGCCCGCTGTGCTACACGATCGTTTACTTGCCATAAGCCGAAGGCTGTGGGTAAGTGTGTAATTTATTGCCTGGTTCTGTGATATACAGTGTTTACGGAGTTCAATATAGTTTGGTTCTTTGTTGTCAGTCACTGCAAAACACTAAAGATTTTCGTTATAGACAAGTCTGATTCGCACCTCATATGGTATTTTATTTTTATTTTGGAATAGTTTTATGATTGCTCTACAAATATGAAGTGTATGCCTGTATAAACTTGGAGACCGTGTATCCATTTTGCCCATGGCACATTCTACATTACCTCCCATATTTGTAAAGAGAATAGCTTGAAACGTCTGTTGTTACATTTTCTAAATGGCTGCCAAGAATGTTATCACAGAATGTACTATATATTATTCTACACTACAAATGCAGATGCCTTAAATTTTCTTCGGAATTTTTGCTAGCATCTGAAATAGTCTCTAACCCACAGTGCAGTAATTATGTGACACGTCCTTTACCTACCTAGTTTCCTGACGTCTTTATAACGCCGGTCTACCTCATTTCCTGCTACCAGTGTCAATTGGGGCAAGTGACAAATCTGACCATTTTCTACAAGTTCTGGTTTATAACTGATCATAATATTTATTCGTCCAACCCATATTTCGCCACGTTCTAGGACAATATAGCATAATACCTAACTAATAATATAGGTAGCGGATGACGGTAAACGTTACTTTTTTCGTTATTACATGATTTTAATAAGTGACAGCTGTTTCCGTAAAGCAGAACGGTAGTGTGACAGGATTTGTTTCACTGTGGATGGTGATCTGAAAATACGAGGGGCGTTTGTAAAGACCGAGCAAAGTCAGAGAGATGGCGCCACCGGCGCTTATCGAGGTCAGGTTTAGTTAGTAACATCTTTGGAAAGCCCTCACACCAAGTTTCAGCCATATTGGTCTATTTCTTTGTGTTTGGCATTCGTGTGAATCAAGCAAGTCGAATGATTGTCAAAAAATGGACGAAAAGGAATATCGTGTGGAGATTAAACATTACTTTTGAAAGGCAAAACGCCTTAGGAGACTAAAGATAAGTTTGATAAACATTACGGTGACTTTGCACCTTCAGTTATAACAATTTATAAGTGGTTTCAAAATTTTGGGAGTGGTCATATGGGCACAAGTGATGCTGAACGTTCTGGACGCCCTGTTGAGGTTACGACTCCACAAATCATTGATAAAATCCATGATATGGTGATGGATGACAGAAGAGTTAAAGTGCGTGAATTGCTAGTGGTGCGGGCATCTCGAATAAACGGGCACATAATATTTTGCATAAGCATTTGGACATGAGAAAGCTATCCGCAAGATGGGTTCCGCGACTGCTCATGCTTGACCAAAAACGCAATCGTGTGAAGTGCTGCAAGGATGGTTTGGAGCTGTTGAGGAAGGATCCGAAGGACTTTAAGCGTCGTTTCGTCACTGTGGATGAAACATGGATACATTACTATACTCCTGAGACCAAACAACAATCTAAACAATGGGTTACCAAGGGAGAATCTGCACTAAAAAAGGCGAAGACCATTCCTTCGGCTGGAAAGGTTATGGCGACCGTCTTTTGGGATTCGCAAGGTATAATCGTCATCGACTATCTGTAAAAGGGTAAAACTATTACAAGTGAGTATTATTCATAGTTATTGTACCGTTTGAAAACCGAGCTGCAGGAAAAACGCTGGCGACTGGACCGCAAAAAAGTCCTTTTCCATCACGAAAATGCACCAGCATAAACCTCAGCAGTTGTGGTCGCAAAATTAATGGAAACAGGATTCCAACTCTTTTCACATCCCCTCTATTCTCCAGACTTGGCACCCACGGACTACTATTTGTTCTCCAATTTGAAGAAATGGCTGGTGGGACAAATATTTTATTCAAACGAGGAGGTGATTGCAGCAACTAATAGCTATTTTGCAGACTTGGATAATTCCTATTATTCGGAAGGGATCAACAAATTAGAACAGCCTTGAACGAAGTGTATACGTCTAAAAGGAGACTAAGTCGAAAAATAAAAAGGTTTACCCCAAACATGTAAGTAGTTTTTATTTTTGCACGGACTTTTCAAACGCCCCTCATAGGTGCCTTCACACTCTGATTTATGGAAGTTAGTTTTAACATTTTGTATTACATAAATAAGTCCTTCTCTTTTCTGTGCACCATTCCGACGTAAGATAGAGTACGAGCCGTTGGAAAACATTCGGAGCAAAGCTAATCTTGTTGTTATAAATGTTTTTGTGGTTCTCTGTTCGAGGACTGGATCGACACATCTATCCATCCTAGTTTTTTCTGTACAACCCTACCTCACTCCACTTCCAACCATTCCCAAATTGACAATATTTTGATGCGTCAGTAAGCGTCATTTCAACTGATGCTTTCTTTTAGTAGGGTATTACCTTTAATTTCTTTTCACCGTCGTTCGATTCTGTACTAGTCATTAGATATCTAATCCACCCATCTGACCTTCAGCAATCTTCGGTCGCACCACATTTCCAAGTCCTATACTCTCTTCTTATTTGAACTGTTTATCGCCCATGTTTCACTTTCATACGAGGCTACAGACCAGATAAATACCCTCAGAAAGTACAACGTATGTTTCAATGGTAAGATACCCATTCGATATTCTGAAACTACAGTTTTTCTGATACCGTTTCCTTGATACTGCTCTTCTTAAGCCACTAGCCATTCCGTTCAGCTGTTATTCCAAGTTAGAATTTCTTTAGATTGAATTTTAATTGTCTTTCTGAATTTTACCTTGGTTTCCCTCAGAGCTTGCTCACCTTAGTGATAGGATAACACTTCTTCTCCCTTCTCAACTACTACTTTATTAGTCTTATAAATCTTATAACTGCAATCTGATAATGGTAGAAACTGTAGATAATCCTTCACTTGCTGTTTATTGTCAATTATACGTTCAGAATTTCAGGCAGGGTATTCACTTCAATGTAAGTACATAATTTAATAAACATAATTATCACAGTTATAAATATATATACCAGTACTGGATATGAGCGAATTAGAGAATCCACAGATGACCTGATCCTGGATGATAAGATGGTTTTTAGAAATGCCATACTTTCTGATGCGCGTCCTGTGGGCCGGCTGCTGTGGCCGAGTGGTTCTAGGCGCTTCAGTCTGCGACCACTACTGTCGCAGGTTCGAATCCTGCCTCTGGCGTGGATGTGTGTGATGTCCTTAGGTTAGTTTGGTTCAAGTACTTCTAAGTTCTAAGGGACTGATGACCTCAGATGTGAGCTATACTAATAACGGTGGTCTGCAGGGGTCATAAGTGTGCATAGCCATTGCGTTAACAAAATGCCAAAGCACACTTGTGACCCCTTGCAGGCCACTGACAACGACGTTCCATCTGTGGCTCACTGTTCCACGCGATCGTCCACCAACCATAAGACGATATCTTGGGTAAGTGTGAAATTTATTAAACATTAATTTTCATGTATTATACTACTGCTTAGAGTAGTGATATGCAGTATTTGTGGATTCCTATGGAGTTTTCTCCATTGACGGTCATTCAATGCAGAACACTGAAGTTTTTCGTTACAGACGAATCAGTTTCCAATTACTGTATATAATTTTTATCTTGGGGTATTTTTATATTTACTCGAGAAATACGAATTGCATGTGCGTATACTTGTATACCGGGAGAACGTTCATTAATTTTCTCAGGCTATATACTTTATTACGTCTGGAATTTTCAAGGGAAAACAGTTATTCTCTTCGAATATAGCTTGTAACGCCAGCTGCTGTTTTTTTTCTTGGTGGCTGCCAAGAATGCTCCTACATAACGTACTCCAACGTATTCTACACTATAAATGCAAATGTCTCACATTTTCTTCGAAATTTTTACTACCATCTGAAATTACCACTAAGTATGCGAGATGACGTATTCCCACCAAGTACCCTGAAGATCACTATAATGCCGGCGTACCTCAATTGCAGCCCCCAGTGTCACGTGGGGCAGGCGATAACTTAAGCATTTTCTGCTAGTGCTGTTTCAATTACGGATGACTTATATTTTCTTCGAAATTTGTACTACCAATTGTATTTATCATTAACTGACAATTCAGTAAGTGTGTGAGACGTTCTATACGCACCTAGATCGCTGATGATTACTATAGTGCCACAGGAGCCCTGTTACGAACCGCCATTGTCAGATGGGGAGCAACTTCTGCTAGTGCTGTTTCATTACTGGCCACAATGATTTACCCGTCCAGCCTGAATTATATCTCATTGTAGCATCGATTAGAGTTAAAAGTGTGAGTAGTAGTGGAGGGTGGTAAATGTGAAGCTGTTCCTTTATTATCTGGCAGCTGTTTCTGTAAAGCAGAACAGAAGTATGACATGGCTTTGTTCCACAGCGAATTTTGCTCTGCAGAAATCATGTCACTTAACATTGTATATAATTTAAGTTTACATTTTTTTTTGGCGTCTAGAAATCCATGAACAACTCCAGTATCTATACTGTATACAGTTCCGACACACGATCGTTTACTAGCCTTTGGCAAATTTTTTGAATTAGTGCACGTTGTTAACCTTGTCGTGGTGTTCAGTACAAGGATTGGTGTGGGACAGCTCTCCATAGTACTCTGTCCTGTTCAAAGCTCTTAATTGCTGCATAATTAGAGTAACCTACATCTAGCTGAACCTGTATAGATTTGATATGGCTCTACAATTTTATACCCTCCCCCCTCTCCCGCTCAACTACGAAACGAACGATCACGTATTGCTTCGATAATGGTTCAGTCAACTGATCTCTTCTTTTAGTCTAGTTGTACCATAAATGTCTTTTCATTATAGTTAGATGCTGTAGATAATAATTAGATAGCCGGTCAAATCATTTAATCTGTATCGTTCTTCTGTAGCACCACATTCAAAAACTTATAATGTCGTCTTGTCTGAACCGCTTATCGTCAATGTCACATTTCCATACACTCCAGATAAATACTTTAACAAACGATTATTTCTGAATTAAACATGACATATGTTCTCGATGCCAACTTTGCATTTTATATCTACGTGGGCCATCGTCATTTATTTTGTTGCCCCTACAAAAAATTCATTTACTACATTTAATAGCGTCTCATATTCTATACTAATTCCCTCAACATTACTTGAGTTAGTTTGGCAACATTCCCTTGCTTAACTTTTGTTTACGTTCTTCTTGTAACATCTCGGGACATTATGGACTCCATTCAACTGTTCTTCCAAGTTTGAATTTCTTCAACATTCCCTTGCTTAACTTTTGTTTACGTTCTTCTTGTAATATCTCGGGACATTATGGACTCCATTCAACTGTTCTTCCAAGTTTGAATTTCTTCAACTTCTTTTTTTGCCTTTCCGAAATTCCCCTAGGTTTCGTTCACAGCTTGCTCGTTGTGCAGACAGGATAATACTTGTTCTCCCTTCTCAGCGACTGCTTCACCTTCGTGAGTACTCCTATAGCTTTGATAGCTGCAGTCTGATTGCAGCAGAAATTGTATTTTCCTACGGTCAGAATTTCTAGGAGTGTGTACAATTCAGTGTAAGTACATAACATAAAAATAAATACAGGTAGCATTATTTGAAATGAGCGATTTATTGAAATCACAGAGCACCTAAGCCTTGATGATCATATAATAGTTTGTAGCGCTGTGCTTCCTGATCGAGTCCAGTACTGTACTTGTGTGTCACCAAGTTAAGTATGTTACATTAAAAAATGCTGGTCTGCCTGAGTCATAAGTGCGAATACACATTGCGTTATGCAGATATCATTCTCACTTATGATGCCTTGCAGGCCATAGAGAACGACGTTCCAGTCTCTCTTCTGTGGCTCATTGTACAACGCTATCGTCCACTAACCGTAAGGTAATGGCTGTGGGTAAGTGTATAATTTATTAAATATTAATTTTCTTCATTATCCTACTTGTATCATACGCATGTCATATAGCAGGCCCTGCTTATTGCACTGCTATACAGTGTCTGAGTCTTATGCAGTGCACTCAGTTGACAGTCAGGTATTGTAAAACAACGGCGTTTATCGTTACGGACGGAAGAGTTTCGCGAGTTCTACCTTATTTTATATTTATCTCGGGAAACTTTTAAGTCTTCTTGCTGGCGTTTATAATACGTACTTGTATAAACCTGGAGGAAGTCAATATGTTTTCCTCATTTCACATAATTTAGTCCTTCAGGCATTTTCACATTCAATGAGATAAAAAATATTTCTTTCCAAAATACATTTTAGTGTCGGTTTTCATTTTTTCCGTACTGACTGGTAGGAATTTTCTTTTAGAATGGCCTCCACCACATTCAGCGCTAGAAATGAGTACGTCTTTTCTTCGAAATTTTTACTCTCTTTTGAAATTATACATAAATAGGTGAAACGATCCTTGCAAGCCTAGTTTCCTGACGACCACTGCAGAGCTGTTGTAGATCAACTTCTGCCAGTGGGAGGCAAATAGGTCAAGCGATAACACTGATCACTTTCAGACATTACTTTTTCATTACCGACCATAAGTATTTATTCCTCCAAACCGAATTTCAACTTATTCCTGCACATTAGAGCTTCATGTCAGTTTCATTATACAGGGTGATTCACTAACTATTGCCACCAAGAATAACTCCGAAAGTATGATAGGTGCTGAAAAGTTTCTGGGACAAAAGTTGCATGGGACAATGGGGGATATAATATGACGTTGGTTTTTCGTTGCTAGGCGGGGTCGCTTCAGAGATATGAAGTTTAACTTTGTTTTTTTTAAATGGTATGCTATAGTTTGGTATTTATTTTCTGATAGCGGCTATCGAGATGAATCCAATGATGTGTAACAAAATTACAGACCAATATCCTTAACATCGGTTTGTTGCAGGATTCTCGAACATATTCTCAGTTCGAATATAATGAATTTCCTTGACACAGAGAAGTTGCTGTCCATGCATCAGCACGGCTTTAGAAAGCATCGCTCCTGCGAAACGCAACTCACCCTTTTTTCACATGATATCTTGCGAACCATGGATGAAGGGTATCAGACGGATGCCATAGTCCTTGAAAATGGTTCAAATGGCTCTGAGCACTATGGGACTAAACATCTGTGGTCATCAGTCCCCTAGAACTTAGAACTACTTAAACCTAACCAACCTAAGGACATCACACACATCCATGCCATATTCCTTGACTTTCGGAAAGCGTTTGATTCGGTGCCCCACTAGAGACTCCTAACTAAGGTACGAGCATATGGAATTGGTTCCCAAATATGTGAGTGGCTCGAGGACTTCTTAAGTAATAGAACCCAGTACGTTGTCCTCGATGGTGAGTGTTCATCGGAAGTGAGGGTATCATCTGGAGTGCCCCAGGGAAGTGTGGTAGGTTCGCTGTTGTTTTCTGTCTACATAAATGATCTTTTGGATAGGGTGGATAGCAATGTGCGGCTGTTTGCTGATGATGCTGTGGTGTACGGGAAGGTGTCGTCGTTGAGTGACTATAGGAGGATACAAGATGACTTGGATAGAATTTGTGATTGGTGTAAAGAATGAAAGCTAACTCTAAATATAGATAAATGTAAATTAATGCAGATGAATAGGAAAAAGAATCCCGTAATGTTTGAATACTCCATTAGTAGAGTAGCGCTTGATACAGTCACGTCGATTAAATATTTGGGCGTAACATTGCAGAGGGATATGAAGTGGGAAAAGCATGTAATGGCAGTTGAGGGGTAGGTGGATAGTCATCTTTGGTTCATTGATAGAATTTTGGGAAGATGTGGTTCATCTGTAAAGGAGACCGCTTTTAAACACTAATACGACATATTCTTGAGTACTGCTCGAGCGTTTGGGATCCCTATCAGGTCGGATTGAGAGAGGACATAGAAGCAATTCAGCGGCGGGCTGCTAGATTTGTTACTGGTAGGTTTGATCATCACGCGAGTGTTACAGAAATGCTTCAAGAACTCGGGTGGGAGTCTCTGGAGGAAAGGAGGCGTTCCTTTCGTGAATCGCTACTGAGGAAATTTAGAGAACCAGCATCTGAGGCTGACTGCTGTACAATTTTACTGCCGCCAACTTATATTTCGCGGAAAGACCACAATGAGAAGATAAGAGAGATTAGGGCTCGTTCAGAGGCATACAGGCAGTCATTTTTCCCTCGTTCTGTTTGGGAGTGGAACAGGGAGAGAAGATGCTAGTTGTGATACGAGGTACCCTCCGCCACGCACCGTATGGTGGATTGCTGCGTATGTATGTAGATGTAGAACAATAAGGTCTTTGAAGGTAAAAAAAGGTCACAAAGGTGGCATTAACGTCCATTTACAGAAGGTGTTCGAAGTCATGACCACTGGTATCAATGCAGTGCTGCAATCATCTTATCATGAATTGAGTAGTATTCCTTATCACATCGGCACTTATCGAAGAAACTGCTCGTACAGTTCTCTCTTGCCTATCTTCAGGTGTAGTTGGAACGTCTTTATAAACAATGACTTTTATGGAGCCCCACAAGAAAGAATCCAGAGGCATGAAGTCTTGCAAACGAACCGGCCACGAGGTATCTCCTCCGCGTCAAATCCAACTATTTGGGAATTGTCTCTGCAACTCATTTCTAGCCATCAGCAAAAAATGTGCCGGACACCCATCGTGTTGATACCACATTCTGTTCCTTGTTCCTAAAGGTATCTCTTCCAATAACAGACCTAATGTTTCTTGCAGTAGTGTGGTGTACTTCCTACTATTAGGATTTCCTTCGATGAAATAGGGGCCTGTAATTCTGTCCTCCAGAATTCCACACCATGCATTCACCGACCACGGTTTTTGGTGTGCAACTTGCCGTAGCCAACAGGGATTTTCAGTTGCCCAATAATGAATGTTACGCAAATTAACATTTCCATGGTGGTAAATGTAGCCTTGCCAGTAAATAAAATCAAATTTATAAGTGTGTCATCCTTCTGAATTTGAAGTTTGAGCCCATCGACATAATTCAATGCGACGCATACAATCCGTACCAGTTGATTCTTGGTAGAGACCGATATGGTAAGGATGATATTTATGGCGATGCAGAACACGAACAACACTACCCTGGCTCATGCCAGATTCCCTTGCGATTTAACAAGAATTAACAGAAGGATCTCGAACGACAGTGGCAAGAATACCAATTTCCATTTCCCCAGTAGTAACTTTCCTTTGCCGGATATGTCTCCGATGCGTTAAAGATCCAGTTGTTCTCAATTTATCATACACATATTTAAATGTACGACGTGTAGGGTGAGTACGTCGAGGATATCTTTCAGCGTATAAGTCTCTAGTTCTCACTGAATTTCGTTGGCATTCTCCGTAAATGAGAAGCATATCGATTTGTTCTTCGAAGTTATACATCATTCACACTCGCTTGATACGACGATACTAGTCTTACCGTTCTTTTATTGCGTGTTTTATTGCGAAACCGTCGAATGGTGTTTACATGTCAATGGCACGTTAGATGGAGACGCCGTATTCGGCGAATGTTTACTATTTGTACGATATACGTGAGAGAATTGTCAGAGCATGTGTTTCGACAAGTGCCGAAGTGATAAGGAATACCACTGAATCAATGATAAGAAGACTGCAGCACTACATTGACACCAGTGGTGATCACTTGAACACCTTCTGTAAATGGGCGATCATGCCACCTTTTTCACCTTCCTTGACCTTCAAAGACCTTACTGGTACACTTCATTGGATTTGTCTCGATAGCCGCTATCAGAAAATAAGTACCAAACTATAGCATCCCATTTAAAAAAAAAACGAAGTTGACCTTCATATCTGTTACGCGACCCTACCTAATAACAAAAAACCAACATCATATTATCGCCCCCGTTGTCCCATGCAACTTTTGTCCCACAAACTTTTCAGCTACTATCATATTTTCGGAGATATTCTAGGTGTCAATAGTTAGTGATTCACCCTGTATAGAAAGCAGAGGGTAGTAACAACGCTTTGTGCCTTAATAAACGGTTTTTAATGACTGGCAGCTGTCCTTGAGAAGCAGAACAGATGTGTGACGTAGATTTGTTCTACTGTGGATGGTGATCTGCAAATATCGTAGGTGCCCTGTAACACCGCTTTACGAAGGTTTGTGTACGAGCTTTTAACATCTTATATTCCATGAAGAACTGTCTTTTTAGTGTACCATTCCGACACATTTTATTTTACCAGCCGCTAGAAAATATCTGAGTTAAGTAAATGTTATTGGTATTGTCGCTATTGTGGTTGTCTGTCAGGGGGCTGGGTTGATGCAGCTGTCCTGTAAAAGACTCTTCAGCTCTTCAGAATTATTGAGTCTACAATCACCTAAAACTGCAGACCGTAATCATGCTTTGTTATCCCTATATAATTTTACCCGCTACCTCCCTCCACTTCCCACAATGACGTAATTGACGATCACGTGTTTCGTAAATAAGGTCATGTCAACCAATCCCTTGCCGTAGTCTAGGTTTACCATAAATTACTTTAACCAGATTCGATATATAATCTACCCATCCAATCCTCAGCATTTTTCTATAGTACCACACGTCCAATGCTTATATTGTCTTCCTGTTTGTACTATATGTTCGCCGGCCGAAGTGGCCGTGCGGTTAAAGGCGCTGCAGTCTGGAACCGCAAGACCGCTAAGGTCGCAGGTTCGAATCCTGCCTCGGGCATGGATGTTTGTGATGTCCTTAGGTTAGTTAGGTTTAACTAGTTCAAAGTTCCAGGGGACTAATGACCTCAGCAGTTGAGTCCCATAGTGCTCAGAGCCATTTGAACCATTTTACTATATGTTCAGGTTCAAATGCCTCTGAGCACTATGGGACTTAACTACTGACGTCATCAGTCCCCTAGAACTTAGAACTACTTAAACCTAACTAACCTAAGGACATCACACACATCCATGCCCGAGGCAGGATTCGAACCTGCGACCGTAGCGGTCACGCGGTTCCAGTCTGTAGCGCCTAGAACCGCTCGGCCACCCCGGCCGGCTATATGTTCAGAAAAGACTACTTCTGCTTTAAACATAATATATGTTACACATCGACACATCGGCAAATTAAGTATTTGTCGTATCCTTTGTCTTCCTCAAAGTTTGTTTCCTCACTTGGTACGTTTTTCTGTTTGAGAAGTGTAAGTTCTCATTTTGTAAGTGCAAAATAAGGCAGTGTGTGACGCAGTTTTCATTTCTTCTGAACAGTCAGCTACTTAGCTCCTCAAGGCATCAGCGTCCATAGATGACACATCAGCAGGGTAAAATATTGCATGTCTAGGATTCTGTCTGCTTTTATAGTTTACTTCATCAGATAGTCCTGCTAGAATGGGTAAGATGTGTGCTTGCTGTGTGCAGATGCAGGTGGAGCTGTCCGCAGTTCATGAACAGTTGAAAGGGGTTTTGTCTACGGTTAGTCACCTTCATACTGCTGCCCAGGGATGTAGCGATGGTAAGTAATCTGGCACATAGCGTGGGACACGTCAGGTGTCGCTCGTTTTACTCAGGGGCTCCTTTGCGTAGGCACCTCCTAATGTACCTGACGCGTTGGAGTCGCCCTAACAGCAGAGTGAGTGGTAAGTGGTAAAGCGTTCGTGTCGCATCGAGGCGGTGTGGAGATTGGTCATCTAGCCTCGCCCATACAGCCTGTGAGTGGGAATGTGGCCACTGTTTCAGCAGGGTCCGAGCAGGCACATGGAAGGGGGGGGGGGGGGATGGGGGCTAGGTGACTAGTTATCGAGAGCTCCAACGTTAGGCGTGTTATGGAGTCCCTTAGGCAGATAGCGTTCAGCGCTGGGAAGAAAGCCAATGTGCACTTAGTATATTTGTCGCGCGGCCTCATCCCAGATGTGGAGATAGCTGTCACATGGGTTTTGAGGCCATTCTCAGTTCATGCAGGCGGCTAGTGGAGGTGGTTAGGGCGCCCGGTCTCATCCTTACGGTGCCAGCAGAGCTCGTAATTTGCAGCATTGCTCCCAGAGTTAGCCTGGGTCCTTTGGTTTTTAGCCGAGCGGAGGGTCTGAACCAATGGCTTCGTCGACTCTGTGACGCTCTTGGCTGCAGATTTCTAGAACTGTGTTACCGTTTGTGGATTCGGAGGACTCCACTCGGTTTTTCAGTGGTGCATTACGCAAAGGAAGCAGCTACTCGGGCAGCAGATTACGTGTGGAGAACACTCGAGGGTTTTTAGGCTATGCTGTAGTTTGCAGCACTCTGATGAACACCGGACAGTCGATACATAGCAGGTGAAGTTGGACCACGTTCAGAGTAAAGACACTTCGACAGTCAAAACTTTATCAGTAAATTGTAGAAGTATCTGTAAAAAACTTTCCAAATTTACTGTCCTGCAGGAAAGTTCTCACACCTGAAATATTCGTGGGACAGCTAACTGGCCAAAACCCGAAGTGGAAAACTGTGAAATATTTAGCGAGTCATGGAACGCATGCCGGAAAGACAGATTAGAGGCCATAGGAGAGGGATTGTTCATTGCAGCTGACAAAAATATTGTTTCTATTAAGGTAGAAATTGAATGTGACAATGAAGTTATCTGGTCGTGTATGACAGGTGCAGGTGGAACCAGCTTAACTGTTGGATGCTTTTACCAGCCACCTGGTTTCACTACGACGGTTCTAGAGTCATTCACAGAAAGTCTACGGTCAGTAGCTCATACATACTCAGATCGTGCCATACTAGTTGGAGGCGACTTTAAGCCGCCGAGTATAGACCGGAATGTCTATGGATTCGTTGCAGAAGGTTCAGACAGACAATCGTGCGAAGTACTTTTGAACACGTTTTCTGAAAACTTGCTTGAGCAGCTAGTTCGGCAACCCACAAGCAGTAGAAATATCTTAAACTTTGTGCCTACAAATATGTTGGGTCTTATCGCAACGTCGGAATAGAAAGGGAGTTTATAGCTCAGTAAGTCATTAAAGCAACTATGGTTATGAAAGTTAATAAATGAGTCAAGAAGGATAGAAGAATATTTCTGCTAGAAAGAGCAGATAAGAAATGGTTAGCATTTCAGTTATGCAGCGAATTAACATCACATACTTACAGCAGGATGCACGTGGAGAAATTATTGCTCAAGGTTTTACAGGATATAAATGGTGATCTGGAGGTTTATGTTCCTAATAAGTGGATTAAGAACGGAAAAGCCCCGCCATAGTTTAATAACGAAATGCGGAAAATGTTGAGGAAGCAGAGGATGTTATACTCTCGGTTCAAAAGAGAACACGCAAATGACTAGAAGTAAAGGTTAGCAGAGATTCGTGCGTGTGTGAAAATATCTACGCGCGAAACATCAAGCAACTACCGACGTCATACCTTAGCAAAAGATCTGCCAGAGAATCCGAGAAAAATCTGGTGTTATGTGAAATCGTTAAGCAGGTCTAAAGCTTCCACCCACTCATTTATTGACCAGTCTGGTGTTGCAGATGAAAATAGCAAAGCGAAGGCCGAAGTTTCAAATTTCGCATTCAAGAAATCTTTCATACGGGAGGATCGTATAAACATACCGTCCTCCCCCTGCGGGTTCGGGGGTGAGAATAGGCCCGCGGTATTCCTGCCTGTCTTAAGAGGCGACTAAAAGGAGTCTCAAACGTTTCGGCCTTATGTGATGGTCCCCTCTCGGGTTTCACCTCTATCTTTCTAAATTCTTCCGAAGAGTGAGCCAATTGGGGAAGGGCGCCTTACATGGTGCGCTGTATCCATCGTGCGTTGAGACCTTGCGCCAGCTTTCTCGTCGTCGCAATGCTGTCCCGCTCGTTTTACATCTCTTGGACTAGGATACGTTCCCGGGTGCGATTACCACTCTGCACTCTGCAGTGTTGCTTTTTGCTGCGACGACGACCTTGGACTATTTTGCACCTAAGATCCAGCACGGTAGCCAGTCCGTTGTGGCGGGGCCGCCATGTACCCTATGGTTGCAACCCCCTGACAACACAGGGATCGCTCTACTGATGCCTGCGCCATTTACTCCCCATGTATGCCAAGGAGTAGATGCCCATCTCCTTGGGGCATCAAGACTCCCGGCAATGGCCATCCTGGCAGGTGACACTTGCTGTGGCTGGGTGGCGCACATGGGGAGGGCCCTTGGTCGGAGTAGGTGGCATCAGGGTGAATGACACGCAATGAAGCGTGACACATCATCTCTTGCTGGTGACCAGCCACCAGCAGTCTCTAAGTGTTCGAGGGCTCATTTTAGAGCTAACGTGTATGACCCCAAATCGTTCGCCTCCCTGGCCACACCTTGGGAGGAACGAAAGGCTATGAATGGCAGTGAAACGTATTCGCCCCAATATCTCGTCTGTACCAGAGGTGATAGGGAATCCTTTGTCTCTGGGAAGCCTCAGTTCTTTGTAGAGCATTTAAGAGGACAAGTTTGGGGAGGTGGAGGGCTTGTCCAAAATGCGCTCTGGGTCAGTTTTGATAAAAATGGCATCCTCTGCCCAGTCACGCCGGTTACTTGCTTGCGACAAGTTGGGGGATGTTAACGTTACCATCACACTACGTAAGAGTTTAAGTATGGTCCGGGGTATTATTTTCCATAGGGACCTACTTTTGCAGTCTGACGACGAGCTGCGCGCCAACTTAGAGCGTCGAGGTGTTCATTTCGTCCAGCGCGTTCATCGGGGTCCAAGGGACAATCAGTTTGCTACCAGTGCCTTCATCTTGGCCTTCGACGGTGATACATTACTGGAGAAGGTCAAGGTGGTGGTCTACCATTGTGACTTCAAGCCCTATATCCCTCCCCCAGTGCGATGCTTTAAGTGCTGGAAGTTCGGCCATAAGTCTTCCCGCTGCACTTCCAGCCTCACAGGTCGAGATTGCGGACGCCCATCAAATCCCAATGCTCCATGTGCCCCGCCTCCCATCTGTGTCAACTGAGGAGTGCCTCATTCACCTTGCTCGCCAGACTGCAGGATCTTACAGAAAGAGCGCAAATTCATGGAATATAAGACCCTGGACCGACTAACCTATACTGAGGCTAAGAGGAAATACGAACGCCTCCATCCTGTGCGAATGACTTCCTCCTAGCCGGTCGGAGTGGCCGAGCAGTTCTAGGCGCTACAGTCTGGAACCGCGCGATCGCTACGGTCGCAGGTTTGAATCCTGCCTCGGGCATGGATGTGTGTGATGTCCTTAGGTTAGTTAGGTTTAAGTAGTTCTAAGTTCTAGGGGACTGATGACCTCAGAAGTTGAGTCCCATAGTGCTCAGAGCCATTTGAACCATTTTTTTTTTACTTCCTCCTATGCCACTGCAACGGCAACTGTGTTAGCCCCATCAGTCACGCGACTTTCAGTCGGCTCGCCGATTCGTACCAAGTATGCCCCCTTGCCCGTAGGGGGCACTACACCTCCTGTTGCTCCTACGCCACCTAACTCGGGAGCAACACGCCCGCCCCCCCCACACACACACACATCAGGGACATCCATCCCCGCTTCTAAGCCGGAGAAGCGTCCAACTTCTTCAGCTTCTCACGCTCGAAAGGGGTCCCTTGGGTCCCTCCCTTCCCAGGTTTCCACAAGCAGGAAGGCTAACGCCTGACAGTGGCATAAGTGCCCACAACCAGCTGGTCATAGGGCTTTGCGATCCTCCTCTGTCCACAACCTTCCAACTCTGCGTCTGAGGACGAGGTTGAGATTCTGTTCAGGTGTCTGCTGAGGACCTCGATCTCGCCGGTCAATCAGACGCAATGGATAGCACTTGCCCTGGTGCTCAATCGGAGGCAGCAGGTGACCCAGTGGCGTAATCTGTCTTTCACTCTCTTCACAGCGAGTCTGCCCTCTACAAACACCTTTAGAGGCTGTCGCTGTTTGGGTGTGGACGCCATAGGCTGTTACTGTCTGCAATCTTCCACCGGATGGTGATGTCCCGCAGCGTGTCCTGGCTACGCTGATATCCCAATTGCCGCCACCTTTCCTGTTAATGGGCGACTTCAACGCCCTTAAGTCTCTGTGGGATGGGTCAGTGGCGACAGGTCGAGGCGCCACAGTTGAGCATGTATTGGCACAGCTTGACCTCTCCCTTTTAAACTATGGAGCCTTCACACATTTCAGTGTGGCACATGGTATGTACTCCGCCATTGACCTTTCGATCTGCAGCCCTAGCCTCTTACAGTCTGTCCAATGGAGTGTGCATGACGACCTATGTGGTAGTGACCACTTCCCGATCTTTCTGTCACTGCCACAGCGTCACTCTTCTGGGCGCCCTTGCAGATAGGCTATGAATAAGGCTGACTGGGACTTGTTCTCCTCCACTGCCGCTATTGAGCCTCTTTCTAATGAAGCCATTGATGAGATGGTTCACTCGGTCACCACCGGCATCGTTACTGCCGCAGAATCTGTCATTCGACCGTTCTTCTGGGTCCCCTCGGCGGAGGACTGTGCCTGCGATCCATGAGGCGATTAAAGATCGCAGGCGGGCGCTCTAGCGTCATACGCGGCATCCATCTTTAGAAAACCTCATCGCCCTTAAACGGCTCCGTGTTCGGGCCACCGCATCATTCGCCAACACATGCAGGAGTGATGGGAACGGTATGTGTCCACCATTGGCCTCCATATCTCTCCATCGCAGGTCTGGGCCAAGATTAGAATCCTCTATGGCTATTGGACCCCAGTCAATGTCCCTGCGCTGTCACTGAATGGAACAGTTTGTACTGACCCCGACATCATTGCAAACCGGTTAGCAGACCATTTTGCTCTCAGTTCCGCTTCTGTGAATTACCCACTGGCCTTCCGCTCCATTAAAGAGCGGTTGGAACGTGGTAGCCTTTCATTTCACACCCGCCATCCTGAATCCTACAATGTCCCATTCACTGAGTGGGAATTCCACAATGCCCTAGCTGCTTGCCCTGCTACAGCTCCCGGGCCAGATCGCATCCAATGTCAGATGCTGAAACACCTCTCAGTGGACTGCCAGTGACGCCTCCTCCACCTTTACAACAGTATCTGGGTCGAGTCCGAGTTTCGGTCGCAATGGCTGGAAAGCATTGTTATCCCCACTTTGAAACCTGGCGAGAACCCATTGGAGGTGGGCAGCTACCGCCCCATTAGCCTCACCAACGTTCTTTGCAAGTTGCTCGAACGCATGGTGAGCCAGCGGTTGAGTTGGGTACTCGAGTCTCGGGGCCGTCTGGCTCCGTCCCAGGGTGGGTTCCGTGAAAGCCGCTCTGCCGCCGACAATCTGGTGAGCCTGGAGTCAGCCATCCATACGACCTTTGCCCGCCGTCAGCACCTCGTCGCTGTCTTTTTCAACATGCGGAAGGCGTACGATACGACATGGCGCAATCACATCCTCTCTACGCTTAATGATTGGGGTCTTCGGGGTCCTTTGCCGATTTTCCTACGAAATTTTCTGTCGCATCGTACCTTCCGCGTGCAAGTCGCGGCCTCCCATAGTTCCTCCTGAGTTCAGAAGAACGGGGTACCACAGGGATCTGTCCTATGTGTTTTTAATTGCAATTAACGGGCTCGCTACGGCGGTGGGAACGTCTGTCTCAGCTTCCTTGTATGCCGATGACTTCTCCCTCTACTATAGCTCCATTGGCATTGCAGCTGCTGAACGTCAGCTGCAGGGCGCTATCCGCAAGGCGCAGTCTTGGGCTGTAGCGCATGGCTTCCAGTTTTCGGCTGCCAAGACCTGCGTTATGCATTTCTGCCGGCGACGAACAGTTCACCCTGAGCCGCGACTTTATCTTGCCAGCGAAATTCTTGCTGTGGTGGAGACACATCAATTTTTGGGTGTGGTTTTTGATGCCCGATTGACTTGGCTCCCACATATTCGGCAGCTTAAACAGATGTGTTGGCGGCATCCTAATGCTCTGCGATGCTTGAGCCACGCTACCTGGGGCGCCGACCGATCTACCCTCTTACGGCTCTACCAGGCGTTAATCCAGTCCCGTCTGGATTATGGGAGCCTGGCTTATGGTTCAGCATCCCCTTCTGCATTGAAGGTGCTGGACCCTATCCTTCACAGCGGGATACGACTTGCCACTGGTGCTTTCCGGACCAGCCCTGTGAACAGCTTACTTGTGGAGGCAGGTGTTACTCCACTGAAGTTACGGCGCCAACGTTTACTGGCCGCTTATGCTGCACATGTTTTTTGCATGCCCGGGCAACCTAATTATCGTCTCCTGTCCCCTCAGTCAGTCGTCCGTCTCCCAGAACGTCGGCCCCGGTCGGATTGTACGATCGCGGTCCGAGTCAGAGAGCTTCTCTCAGGGCTTGAGGTTTTCCCTCTTCCACCTCCTTTCCGGGCCCCTCTGTGTGCACCCCCGTGGTGCGTGCGCTGCCCTAGCCTTCAGCTCGATTTGGCACAGGGCCCGAAGGACTCAGTCCCTCCAGAGGCCTTCCGCAGGCCGCTTTCTTTCCCTCCTTGCCACGTTTCAGGGCTCTGGCGTTGTTTACACTGACGGTTCGATGGTTGCTGGTCGTGTCGGTTATGCTCTGACTCTAGGGGACCACCGCTGAGCTGGTCGCCATCTTTCGTGCCCTAGAGTATATCCGCTCCTGCTCAGGTGAGTCCTTCGTTATCTGTAGCGACTCCCCTAGCAGTTTACGAGCTATCGACCAGTGATTCCCTCGCTGTCGTCTGGTGATGGCTGTCCAGGAGTCCCTCCATACTCTTGCCCGTTGCGGCCGCTCTATGCTGTTTGTGTGGACCCCAGGCCATGTTGGGATACCAGACAATGAACATGTCGACAGCGTGGCCAAATAGGCCACCAGTAAACCATCTCTGGAGATTGGCCTCCCGGATGCTGATTTGCGAGCGATCTTACGCCGCAAAGCTTTCGAACTTTGGGACACTAAATGGCGCAACCTGACGACGGCAAACAAACTCCGTCCCATCAAGGAGACGACGGATGTGTGGTGGTCATCCATGCGAGCCACTCGCAGTGACTCAGTAGTCCTTTGTCGGCTCCGCATTGGCCACACCCGCTTGACACAGAGCCATTTACTGCGCCATGAGGACCCGCCTGTATGTCGCTGCAGGTCGACTTTCACAGTGCTCCATATTTTGTTGGCCTGTCCCTTTTTAGCTGTGCTCAGGCAGACGTTTGCGCTGCCTGATACGCTCCCTGCTCTTTTAAAAGATGACATTGCTATGGCAGGCTTAGTTTTGCGTTTTATTCGGGCAGGGTTTTTTTGTCACTTAATCGAAGTGTTTTTCCTTTTTGTATTGATTCTGGCCTTTGGTCTACGATTTGAGTCTGAGTTTTTAGTGTGTTTCTCGGTGGTTGGCTTTTCCTTTTTCGTCTCTATGGTCGGCCAACCACTGTCACACTCTGTGTGATTTTAATTTCTCTTGTCTGATCTCTGTCTGCCTCTTTCTTGTCACATGTCGTCTGTTGTCATGTCCACTGTTCGTTTTTTATTCTTTGTGGGTGTTTGAAGGTTTTGGAATAAGGGACCGATGACCGTAGCAGTCTGGTCCCTTCAATCCCACAAACCAACTAAACGTACCGTACTTTGACTATCGAACAGACTCCCGTATGGACGGCATAGTAATAAGTATCCCTGGCGTAGAGAAACGAAACAACCATGTCAGGATGGAATTCCAGTTCGGTTCTACTACGAGTACGCTACGGCATAAGCGCCTTACCTAGCTTGCATTTATCGTGAATCTCTCACCTAGCTCAAAGTCCCGTTGTTGTGGTTGTGGTCTTCAGTCCTGAGACTGCTTTCATGCATCTCTCCATGCTACTCTATCCTGTGCAAGCTTCTTCATCTCCCAATGCCTACTGCAATATACATCTTCTGAATCTGCTTCGTGTATTCATCTCTTGGTCTCCCTTTACGATTTTTACCCTCCACACTGCCCTCCAATACTAAATTGGTCATCCCTTGATGCCTCAGAACATGTCCTACCAATCGATCCCCTCTTCTAATCAAGTTGTGCCACAAATTTCTCTTATCTCCAATTCTATTCAATACCTCCTCATTAGTTATGTGATCTACCCATCTAATCTTCAGCATTCTTCTGTAGCATCACATTTCGAAAGCTTCTATTCTCTTCTTGTCTAAACTATTTATCGTCCACGTTTCACTTCCATGCATGGCTACACTCTATACAAATACGTTTAGAAAAGACTTCCTGACACTTAAATCTATACTCGATGTTAAAAAATTTCTCTTCTTCAGAAACGCTTTCCTTGCCATCGCCAATCTACATTTTATATCCTCTCTACTTCGACCATCATCAGTTATTTTGCTCCCCAAATAGCTAAACTCATTTACTATTTTAAGCGTCTCATTTCCTTATCTAATTCCCGCAGCATCACCCGATTTAATTCGACTACATTCCATTACCCTCGTTTTGCTTTTGTTGATGCTCATCTTATATCCTCCTTTCAAGACACTGTCCATTCCGTTCAGCTGCTCTTGTAGGTCCTTTGCTCTCTCTGACAGAATTACAGTGTCATCGGCGAATCTCAAAGTTTTTATTTATTCTCCATAGATTTTAATTCCTAATCCGAATTTTTCTTTTGTCCCACGTGAGTGGGAAAAAGTGCAGGTGACTCTTATGTTTAGGAAGGGTAGAAGAATGGACCCGCAAAATTACGGATTAATATCCCTAATTTTGTTTTGTTACAAAATCCTTGAAAATATTCTCAGCTTGAATATAATAAATTTTCTTGATAGCGAGAAGCTTATGTTCACGAATCGGCATAGTTTTAGGAAGCATCGCTCCTGCGAAACACAGCTTGCCCTTCCCTCAAATGTTATACTGCGAACTATGGATAGAGAGCAACAGGCACACTGCATATTTCTAGATTTCCGGAAAGCATTTGACGGTTACAGGCTGTTAACGAAGCTACGAGCATGTGTTACAGTTTCATTGGGAGTATTCTAGGAAAGCGTGGGTCATCTATAAGGGGGACCGCGACCTATTCTTCAGTATTGCTCAAGTGTTTCAGATGCGTACTAAGTCGTATTGAAGTAAGACGTCGAAGTAATTCAGAAACGGGCTGACAGTTTTAGTACTGGTGGATTCGAACAAAGTGCAGGTGCTACGTAGATGCTCCGGGAACTTAAATGGGAATCTACGGGAGGAAGGGAACACTATTGAGAAAATTCAGAGGGAAAACATCTAAAGCTGACTGCACAACGACTATACTGCCTACAACGTTCATTACGTGCAAGGACCGAACGGCTCCTACGGAGGCGTATAGACGCTCATTTTTCCCACGATCTATTGTTTGAGCGGAACGGGCTGTCGCTGAGCACTATGGGACTTCCGAGGTCATCAGTTCCCTAGAACTTAGAACTACTTAAACCTAACTAACCTAAGGACATCACACACATCCATTCCCGACGCAGGATTCGAACCTGCGACCGTAGTGGTCTCGCGGTTCCAGACTGTAGCGCCTAGAACCGCTCGGCCACTTCGGCCGGCCGAGCGGAACGGTGAAGGAAAGGATTTGTAGTGATACAGCGTACTCTCTGCCACGTGCCGTGCGGTAGCTTGTGTAGTGTGTGTGTAGATGTAGATGTAAATGCAGATATTATGGATGTCAAGAAACTGCTCTTTTTAAGAAACCATTTTCTTGCTGTTGATAGTCCACGTTTTAGGTCTACGTAGGCCATCGACAGTTGGTTCATTGCTTATAGTAAAAAATCTCATTTACTGCTTTTAGTAGTGTCTCATTTCCTATTCTGATTCCCGTAGCATTACTTGATGTAATTAGATTACATTCCAAGACCCTTGATTAACTATTGTTGATGAGCATCTTATAATCTCTTCTCCGTTCAACTCTTCTTCCGAGTTCGAATTTCTTCGCCTTGAATTTTATTTGCCTTTCCGGAATGCCGTTTGGTTTCCTTTACAACATGCTCACTGTACAGATAGGACAACACTTCTTTTCCCTCCTCTTCTACTGCTTCACCTTCATGAATACCCCTAGGGTTTTATAAATGAATTCTTATTTCAGCGGAAACTGTACAAAACCGTTCACGTCTCGTATATTATCCACAATACCTTCAGAATTTCGAGAAGTGTATTCAATTTAATATTAGTAAATGATTTGCTAAACATAAATATGATTGTAAATATGAGTACCAACATTTGCACTGAGCCATTTAGAGAAACTACGGAGAACCTATACCTAGATGACCTGATTGTGACTTTAACTGCCGGCTTTCCTGATACGAGTCCAGTGTTCTTCTTGTCCGCCACCACACTCATTGTATTACACCAGTACTGATGGTCTGCAGGAGTCGTAAGTGCGAATATACATTGTGTTCAGAAAATGTTTATTCACCCTTACGACTCCTTGCAGGCCATAAACAACGACGTTCCAGTCTGTCTTCTCTGGCCCACTCTGCCACACGATGGTACACAAGCACTAAGACAATGGTAGAAGGCAAGTGGCTAATTTATTAAATATAAGTTTTACTTTATTATACCATTTAAATGATAAGTGTATAATAGAGCAGGCCCCTGCTTAGTGAACTGCTATGCAATGTTTGTTTGGGTCCTTTGCAGTGTTTTCTGTTGACGATCAGACACTGCAAAACTCTGGCGACTATCATTACAGAAGGATGTGATTCGCACCTGCTACCGTATTTTATTCTTATCTCGGAACACTAGTATGTTTTCTCAATTAGCACCATCGATTCCGTTGAACTGTCCCTCTAAGTTCGAATTTCTGCACCTTTAATTCTATTTGCCTTTCAGAAATTAACCTGGATTTCCTTCACAGCTTGCATGCTGTACGGGTACAACAACAGTTTCTATCACTTCTGAATTACTGCTTCTTTTACGAATAATCTTACGACTCTTATAACCGAAATTTCGTTCCTTTAGACTTTAGATAATCATTCGCTCCTCCTATATTATCCTTGCCACCTTCAGAATTTTGAGGAGTGTATTAACATAAATACAGCATTATCTACATTGTGCGACTGAGTAAAATCACGGAGGACCTTAACCCGTATGACCAGACAGTGTTTTGGGCTGCTGTATTTCGTGATGCGAGACCGTTGTTTGACTTGTGCGCCAGTGTGTTACCTTAATAATCCTGGTCCGGAGGAGTCGTAAGTGTGCATACACATTGCTTTAAGAAAATGTATATGCCCACTTATGACGCCCTGCAGGCCTTAACGATGGACGTTCCAGTCTTTCTTCGGTGGGCCATTGTGGCCACAATCATCCACTAACCGTAAGATAATGCTTGTGGGTCTGTATTTTATTAAATATGAAATTTACTTTATTATTGCACTTGTATCATATGCAGATAACAGGGAAGGCCTCAGCTTGGTGCAATGCAATGTAGCGTCTTTGGGATCTTGGCATTTTTCTCATACGTTCGTTAAAAATACATTAAGCAAGGGCCCACTTTTTTGCGAGTACACAAGTCATTGTTTTGTTTTATCATCCAAACATGTTTCGCCACACTTGTGGCATCCTCACTGCGTTTTTTCCTGAAATATAGGCTTACGCTGTTATATAAAAATATTATATTTTCAATCGGGGGCAACCACGGCTAAAATAGTTTTACATGGACGCTTGACAAAACATATACGGTAAAGTTCTTTTTTTAAATACAGGTGTTAAAACTATTAAAATGAAACTAAATGAAATGTCGAATGGTCAACAGTAGCTGTATTTGTTCACGGCACTTATAAATCCACACAAACGGTTTCGCAACTTTTAAGTTGTGTTGTCTGGTGCAAGTATAAATGATAAGTCATGTGTTACGGAATGTCTCAGAGTAACAACTGGCTTGGCTAGGTAAAATTATCAGCCCTCCCCACTGATAGAGAAGCATCGAAATTTGATAAAAAGACCATCGTCAAAGGTGAATGTCATATCTGTGTCGACTCGCGAACTGTGCACTTACCCATTGAAATATGCTCCAGTCGGCTTATGTGTGGCAACAAAATTACCCTCATAGATGTTATTCAGGGAACTACTGAGCCCTGTAGTGACAAAACGCGACACACACTCGTGTATTTACCACCATCATAGCAGCTGACAAAATGGTTCAAATGGCTCTGAGCACAATGATACTTAACATCTGAGGTCATCAGTCCCCTAGACTTAGAACTACTTAAACCTAACTAGCCTAAGGACATCACACACATCCACGCCCGAGGCAGGATTCGAACCTGTGACCGTAGCGGTCGCGTGGTTCCAGACTGAAGCGCCTAGAACCGCTCGGACACATTGACCGGCAGCAGCTGACAAAATAAGCTACGAGCGTCCAATGCGTTTTATAATCGTTAGCTGCTATTGCCGTCCGGGTATGAGTTTTAACACCTGAATACATTCGAGGAGCTACAGCCCGGAACCGAGGGACCACTACGGTCGCAGGTTCGAATCCTGCCTCAGGTATGGATGTGTGTGATGTCCTTAGGTTAGTTAGGTTTAAGTAGTTCTAAGTTCTAGGGGACTGATGCCTCAGATGTTAAGTCCCATAGTGCTCAGACCCATTTGACCATTTTTGAACCTGAATACAAAAAAAGGACTCTTCACTGTCCGAATTGCCAAGCAATCATGTGCATAAAAACAAACTTGTCACAGCTAAGGACTAGCAAAATAATAGAATGGTAAGGCCAAAAACGGGCATATGACACGAATTTTACCAGAAAATGCATTTTATAGATTGGGTAATAACCAAAAAATCAATGCAGACGATTTTCTAACATCTTTCATGTTTTCAGATGACATGGTGCACTAATTTAGACATGTGGCTGATACTAGTTGGAAGCCACAGGACACGTTCTTTTTGTGGTCTTCCGTCCAGAAACTGGTTTGATGCAGCTCTCCATGATACTCAATCCTGTGCAAGCTTCTTCATCCCCCAGTACCTACTGCAACCTACATCCTTCTGAATCTGTTCAGTGTATTTATCTCTTGACCTCCCTCTACGATTTTTACCCTACACGCTGCCCTCCAGTACTAAATTGGTGATTCCGTGATGCCTCAGAACATGTCCTACCAACCGATCCCTTCTTGTAGTCAAGTTGTGCCACAAATTTCTCTTATCTCCAATTCTATTCAATACCTCCTCATTAGTTATGTGATCTACCCATCTAATCTTCAGCATTCTTCTGTAGCATCACATTTCAAAAGCTTCTATTCTCTTCTTGTCTAAACTATTTATCGTCCAAGTTTCACTTCCATGCATGGCTAACTCCATACAAATACGTTTAGAAAAGACTTCCTGACACTTAAATCTATACTCGATGTTAAAACATTTCTCTTCTTCAAAAACGCTTTCCTTGCCATTGCCAATCTACATTTTATATCCACTCTACTTCGACCATCATCAGTTATTTTGCTTCCCAAATAGCTAAACTCATTTACTATTTTAAGCGTCTCATTTCCTGATCTAATTCCCGCAGCATCACCCGTTTTAATTCGACTACATTCCATTACCCTCGTTTTGTTTTTGTTGATGTTCATCTTATATCCTCCTTTCAAGACACTGTCCATTCCGTTCAGCTGCTCTTCCAGGTTCTTTGCTGTCTCTGACAGAATTACAAAGTCGTCGGCGAACCTCAAAGTTTTTATTTCTTCTCTATGGATTTTAATTCCTACTCCGAATTATTCTTTTCTTTCCTTACTGCTTGCTCAATATACAGATTGAATAGGCTACAACCCTGTCTCACTCCCTCCCCAACCACTGCTTCCCTTTCATGACCCTCGTCTCTTATAACTGCCTTCTGCTTTCTGTACAAATTGTACATAGCCTTTCGTTCCCTGTATTTTACCCGTGCCACCTTAAGAGTATTCCAGTCAACATTGTCAACAGCTTTCTCTAAGTCTACAAATGCTAGAAACGTAGGTTTGCGTTTCCTTAATCTATTTTCTAAGATAAGTCGTAGGGTCAGTATTACCTCACGTGTTCCAATATTTCTACAGAATCCAAACTGATCTCCCCCTAGTTCGGCTTCTACTAGTTTTTTCATTCGTCTGTAAAAAGTTAGTGTTAGTATTTTGCAGCCGAGGCTTATTAAACTGATAGTTCGGTAATTTTCACATCTGTCATCACCTGCTTTCTTTGTGATTAGAATTATTATATTCTTCTTGCAGTCTGAGGGTATTTCGCCTGTCTCATACATCTTGCTCACTATATGGTAGAGATTTGTTAGGCCTGGCTCAGCCAAAGCTGTCAGTAGTTTTAATGGAATGTTGTCTACTCCCGCGCCCTTGTTTCAATTTAGGTCCTTGAGTGCTCTGTCAAACTCTTCACGCAGTATCATATCTCCTATTTTACCTTCATCTACATTCTCTTCCATTTCTATAATATTGTCCTCAAGAACACTGCTCTTGTATAGACCGTCTATATTCCTTCCTCTTTTCTGCTTTCCCTCCTTTGCTTAGAACTGGTTTCCATCTGAGCTCTTGATATTTATGCAAGTGGTGCTCTTTTCTCCAAAGGTCTCTTTAATTTTCCTGTAGACAGTATCTATCTTACCCCTAGTGATATGCGCCTCTGCATCCTTACATTTGTCAACTAGCCATCCCGGCTTAGCCATTTTGCACTTATTGTCGATCTCATTTTTGAGACGTTTGTATTCCTTTTTGTCTGCTTCATTTACTGCATTTTTATATTTTTTCCATTCATCAGTTAAATTCAATGTCTCTTCTGTTACCCAAGGATTTATATTAGCCCTCGTCTTTTTACCTACTTCATCCTCTGCTATCTTCACTATTTCATCTCTCAAAGCTACCCATTCTTCTTCTACTGTATTTTTTCCCCCATTTTTGTCAATCGTTCCCTAATGCTCTCGCTGAAGCTCTCTACAACCTCTGGTTCTTTCAGTTTATCCAGGTCCCATCTCCTCAAATTCCCACCTTTTTGGAGTTTCTTCAGTTTTAATCTACAGTTTATAACCAATAGATTGCGGTCAGAGTCCACATATGCCCCTGGAAATCTCTTACAATTTAAATCCTGGTTCCTGAATCTCTGTCCTACCATTACATAATCTATCTTAGACATTCCAGTATCTCCAGGCTCCTTCCATGTATACAGCCTTCATTCATGATTCTTGAACCAAGTGTTAGCTATGATTAAGTTATCCTCTGTGCAAAATTCTACCAGGCGGCTTCCTCTTTCATTCCTTACTCCCATTCCATATTCACCTACTACTTCTCCTCCTCTTCCTTTTCCTGCTATCGAGTTCCAGTCACCCACGACTACTAAATTTTCGTCTATCTTCACTATCTGAATAATTTCTTGTATCTCATCATACATTTCGTCAATCTCTTCGTCATGTGCGGAGCTAGTTGGCACATAAACTTCTACTACTGTGGTAGGCGTGGGCTTCGTATCTATCTTGGCCACAATAATGCGTTCACTATGCTGTTTGTAGTAGCTTACCCGCATTCCTATTTTCCTATTCATTATTAAACCTACTCTTGAATTGCCCCTATTTGATTTTGGCCCGCATCTCGTGGTCGTGCGGTAGCGTTCTCGCTTCCCACACCCGGGTTCCCGGGTTCGATTCCCGGCGGGGTCAGGGATTTTCTCTGCCTCGTGATGGCTGGGTGTTGTGTGCTGTCCTTAGGTTAGTTAGGTTTAAGTAGTTCTAAGTTCTAGGGGACTTATGACCACAGCAGTTGAGTCCCATAGTGCTCAGAGCCATTTGAACCATTTTTTTGATTTTGTATTTATAACCCTGTATTCACCTGACCAGAAGTCTTGTTCCTCCTGCCACCGAACTTCACTAATTCCCACTATATCTAACTTTAACCTATCCATTTCCCTTTTTAAATTTTCAAACCTACCTGCCCGATTAAGGGATCTGACATTCCACGCTCCGATCCGTAGAACGCCAGTTTTCTTTCTCTTGATAACATCGTCATGCCGAGTAGTCCCCTCCCGGAGATCCGAATGGGGGACTATTTTACCTCCGGAATATTTTACCCAAGAGGACGCCATCATTATTTAACCATACAGTGAAGCTACATGCCCTCGGGAAAAATTACGGCTGCAGTTTCCCCTTGCTTTCAGCCGTTCGCAGTACTAGCACAGCAAGGCCGTTTTGGTTAGTGTTACAAGGCCAGATCAGTCAATCATTCAGACTGTTGCCACAGCAACTACTGAAAAGGCTGCTGCCCCTCTTCAGGAAGCACACGTATGTCTGGCCTCTCAACAGATACCCCTCCGTTGTGGTTGCACCTACGGTTCGGGTATCGGTATCGCTGAGGCACGCAAGCCTCCCTATCAACGGCAAGGTCCATGGTTCATGGGGGGCCACAGGACAAACACGAAATATAATAGAAGCTAAAATGCACATCACATTTTAAATGATAACAACACCTGATGTGTTATATTCCTTATCGTAAAATAACTTGTATGTACGTATTTCAGTAAAATAATAAAGAAATTGAGGATGCCACAACTGTGGTGAAAGATATTTGGGTAAAAAAACGAAACAATAATTTGTGTACTTGCAAAAAGGCAGACCGAGCCGTAATTCATTATTATTTTTTTGCAAGCACGAGACTAAGCTCAAAACTCTAATATTGCCCTACTTTTATCGTTACACACGGGTCAGTTTCACACAGGTTCTGGTACTTCAAATTTATGTCGAAACACGTTGATGCTTTTTTCGTAAAATATGTATTGCATGCTAGTATAAACTTGGAGAAAGTTCATACCCTCTTCTCGTTTCATATATTTTAGTACTCGTACTTCTGGCCTTCTCGCCGATCAATGGAGCAAATGATTATATCCTCTTGAAAATGACTTGTAACGTCAGTTTTCATTTTTCAAAATATCTGGCAGGAATTTTCTTTAAAATGAACTCTACCATAATCTACACGAGAACTGGTTATGTCCTGTATCTTTTTAAATTTTTACAAACATTTGAAACTATCACTAACTGAAAATATAAATTAATAGGTGAAACGACATTTACTACATGATTTTTAATAACTGGCAACTGATACCGGTAAGCAGAACAGAAGTGTGACATAAATTTGTTCCATTGAGGATGGTGACCTGCGCATATGTGGCTAGACACATTTCTTAACGAAACTTAGTTTAAGTGGTCTTAACATCTTGTATTCCCTAAACAAGTCCAATCTCAATGTAAGTACCCAATTTTCTAGCCATAATCGTAAATATTAATACCAGTACTTGCACTGAGCGACGTACGAGCAGAGATACCTAGGAGGATCTAAACCTCGTTGGCAACTTGGTTTTCTGAACTGCCATACTTGCAGGCGTGTGTCCAGTGATCCACTTGGGTGCCACAACGCACAGTGCGTTACAGTAATAACCGTAGTCCGCAGGAGTCATCAGTGCGATTACGCATTGCCTTAAGAAAATGTTTTTTTCTCATTTATGACGACCTGCAGGCCATAAACAACGACGTTCGAGTCATTCACCTATAGGCCACCATCGTACGCTAGCTGTAAGAGTATAGTTGTGTGTCATTGTGATAGTTGTGTGTCAGTGTGAAATTTATTAATTATTAAATGTACTTTGTTATTCTGGCTGTATGAGAAGCATGTAACAATAATGCAGTCCTATGCAGTGTCTGTGGGGTCGCATGTAGTTAACGCCATTGACTATCAGGCATTGCAAAACTTCGTTTTTTATCGTTACAGACGAATCAGTTTCGTATATCTTGCAGTGTCTTATTTCTATCTCGAAATGCTTTTATATTTTCTCGATAAGACATATGAAGAGTGCACGTATAACCTTGGAGAACATTTATCCATTTTTCTTTACTGCATTACTTCTGGCATTTTCAGTGAAATAAGAAATTGTTTATCTTGAAAGTATCTCGTAACGTTAGTTGTTATCTTTCTCAATAGGTGCCACAAGTTTTCTTTCAGTACACTAAAAATACCAATGTTTAATATTTTTTATTTCTTCCTAAATTGTTACTGCCATTTGAAATTATCACGAAGTGGCAATGTTCTAAGTGCGTTAGGTGTCCTTTACCCACCTAGTACCCGACAACCCCTATGGAGCCTTAATAGCCCAGCTCCAGGCAGCCACAGCCACTATCAAATGGAACAGGCGATAAGCTCAGCATTTTCTACTAGTGCTGGTTCGTTACTTGACAGGTTAGTAAATGCCACTTTGTTCCTTAGTACATCCGCGAAGCAGAACAGAAGTGTAACATGGCTTTGTTCACTGTGGATGGTGATGTGCAGAACACGTTAAGTGCTTTGGCAGTATACATTACGAAAGTTTAAGCGCTTTGTACGGCTTGCAGTCCATGAACCACTATAGTTTCTCTTCTGTACACAATTCTGACACATGATAATTTACGAGGATTTGGAAAATTTTTGCGGTTCACTAAATGTTGTTGTTATTGTTGTTGTAGTGGTCTTCAGTTCAAACACTGGATTGCTGGAGCTCTTCATACTACTGTGTCCCGTTCAGATAGATTGATCTGTGCATGATTCAGCGACTTACTACTATTTGAATCCGTTAACTCTAGTCGTGCTTTGGAATCCCCCCCGTCAGCCACCCTCCCACTTCCAACAATCACGCAACGGACGATAACTTGATGCCACAATAATAGTCCTGTCAACTGATCCCTTCTTTAAGTCTAGTTGTAACATATATTCCTCTTCACCAGATTCTGATGCAGTACATTTTCGTTAGGTAACCGATCGACCCATCTACTCTTCAGCATTCTTCGGTAGAAGCTGTTATTCTAGTCTTATTTGAATTGTTGATGATCCATGTTTAACGCAACTACTTCTCACTGAAACAAAAATATGTATGCGAAGCCAAGGAATTTCTCTTTCTCAGAAAGACTTTTCTTAGTATTACAAATCTTCTTTTTTTCTCCTCTTAGACCGTCATCACTCATTTCATTGCACCTACTCACAAACTACTTTTACTCCTTTTAGAAGTGTGTCACATGCTATTCTTATGCAATCAGATTACTTGATTTAATAGGATTAAATATCAGTGGCCATGTATACATTTTGATGACATTCGCCATATAATCTCATCTCACGTCACTATCCATTCCGTTCAACTGTCCACAAAGTTTGAATTTCTTCCCCTTGAATTTTATTTGCCTTTATGGGTTGCTCTTAGGTTTCCTTCACAACTTGCTCACTGTACGGATAGAATAACACTTCTTCTCCCTCCTCTTCAACCATTTCACCTTCATGAATACCCTTATTGTTTTGTAACTGAAGTCTTATTTCAGCGGAAACTGTATATAACCGTTCACGTTTTTTATATTATCCACGCTTCCTTTAGAAATTTGAGGACTGTCTTATAGTCATTATTAGTGCACGATTTCCTGAACATAAATATGAATGTATGTATGAGTACCCGCGTTTGCACTGTGCTATTTAGAGAAAATACAGCGAACCAACATCTAGATGACTGATGGTGACTTGAACTGCCGGCTTTCCTGATACGAGTCCCGTGTGCTTCTTGTTCGCCACCACACTCATTGTATTACACCAGTTCTGATGGTCTGCAGGAGTCGTAAGTGCGAATATACATTGTGTTCAGAAAATGTTTATTCACCCTTACGACTCCTTGCAGGCCATAAACAACGACGTTCCAGTCTGTCTTCTCTGGCCCACTGTGCCACACAATGGTCCAAAAGAAGTAAGACAATGGCAGAAGGTAAAGGGCTAATTTATTAAACATAAATTTTACTTTATTGTACCACTTAAATGATAAGTGTATAATAGAGCAGGCCCCTGCTTAGTGAACTGCTATGCAATGTTTGTTTCGGTCGTTTGCAGTGTTCTCTATTGACGATCGGACACTGCATAACTCCGGCGACTATCATTACAGACGAATGTGATTCGCACCTGCTATCGTATTTTATTCTTGTCTCGGTACACTTGTATGTTTTCTCAATTAACACCACCCATTCCGTTCAACTGTCCTTCTAAGTTCGAATTTCTGCACCTTTAATTCCATTTGTCTTACAGAAAGTATCCTGGATTTCCTTCACAGCTTGTATACTGTAGGGGTACGACAACTGTTTCTTTCGCTTCTCAACCACTGCATCCTTTACGAATAATTTTACAACTCTTATAACCGAAATCTCGTTGCTATAGATTATACATAATAATTATTCGCGTTTCGTATATTATCCACGCCACTTTCAGAACTTTCAGGGGTGTATTCATCATAAATATAGCAGCATCTGCATTGTGCGATTCAGTAAAATCACGGAGGACCTTAACTCGTATGACCAGACTCTGTTTTTGACTGCTCTGTTTCCTGATGCGAGACCGTTGTTCGACTTGTGAGCCAGTGTGTTACTTTAATGATTCTGGTCTGGAGGAATCATAAGTGCGCATACTCACTGTTTTAAGAAAATGTACCCACTTATGACGCCATGCAGGCCTTAACGATGGATGTTCCAGTCTTTCTTTGGTGGCCCATTGTGGCACACAATCATCCACTAAACGTAAGATAATGCTTGTGGGTGTGTAAATGTTTAGATATAAAATTTACTTTATTATTCCACATGTATCATATGCAGATAACAGAGCAGGCCTCCGCTTGGTGCTGTGCTATACAGTGTCTTTGGTGTCTTCGCATTGTTCTCATACGTTTAGTAATAATGGATTAAGGATGGGAATACCTTTTTGCGAGTACATAAGTAATTGTTTTGTTTTATCATCCAAACATTTTTCGCCACAGTTTGACATCTTAATTGCGTTTATTCATAAAATATATACATACATAGGTCGATAAGAACAAATAATTTTAAAACTGGGGCAACCATGGCTAAAATAGTTCTACATGATTGCTTGACAAATCGTACAGGGAACAGTTCTTTTTTTTTTTTTTTAATACGAGTGTTAAAACCATTAAAATGAAACTTAATGAAATGTCAAATGGAGACTGTAGCTGTATTCGTTCACGTCACTTATAAACCCAGACAAACGGTTTCGCAACTTTTAACTGGTGCAAACATAAATGATATGTCTTGAGTTACAGAATGCCTCAAAGTAATAACAGGCTTGGCTAGGTAAAATTTTCAGCCCTCCTCAACTGATAAACAAGCATCGAAAATTGATAAAAAGACCATCGTCAATGGTGAATGTCATATCTGTGTCGGCTCGCGAACTGTGCACTTTCACATTAAAATATGCTCTAGTCGCCTGTGTCAAGCAACAAAATTTCCATCATAGATGCTATTCAGGGAACTACTGAAGCCTGCAGTGACAAAAGGCGACACACACTCGTGTATTTACCATCAACATAACAACTTACAACATAAGCTACGAGCGTCCAATGCGTTGCCGAAGCGTTAGCTGCTTTTGCCGTCCGGGTATATGTTTTAACACCTCATTAAAAAAAAAAAAACTCTTCACTGTATGAATTGTCAAGCAATCACGTACATAAAAACAAACTGGTCACAGCTAAGGACTAGCAAAATAAGGTAAGGTGAAAGACGGGCATATGACACGAATTTTACCAGAGGATGCATTTTATAGATTGGGTAATAACCGAAAAAATCAATGCAGACGACTTTCTAACATCTTTCATGTTTTTAGTTGAGATGGTGTACTAATTTAGGCCTGTGGCTGATTTTGGTTTTAAGCCACATTACACACACAAAGCAAAATAGAAGCTAAAGTGCACATAACAATTTAAATGACAACAAAATCTCATGTGTTATAATCCTTATCGTTAAATTAATTTCTATGTGCGTATTTCAGGAAAATAATAAGAAAACTGAGGATGCCACAACTGTGGTGGAAGATGTATGGATAAAAAAACGAAATAATAATTTTTGTACTTGCAATAAGGCACATCAATCCGTAGTTCATTATTATTCTTTTGCAAGCACGACACTAAGCTCAAAACTCGTTACGAACGGGTCAGTTCCGCACAGGTTATGGTATTTTAAATATATGTCATAACACTTTCATGTTTTTTTCGTAAAATATGTATTGCACGCTAGTATAAACTTGGAGAAAATTCATCCCCCTTCTCAGGTCGTATATTTTAGTACTTATGGCCTTCTCGACGATCAATGGAGCAAACGATTATACGATTATTTGGAAAGTTGTTTAAAATGAACTCTAACATACTCTGCACGAGAACTGTTTATGCCCTGTATCTTTTCGAAAATTTAACTAACATTTGAAATTATCACTAACTGAAAATATAAATTATTAGGTGAAACAACCTGCACAAACTCTGAATGCTGACGACGACTACAGTGCTGAGGTAGACCAGCGCCTGACAGGGAGAGGCAAACAGATCAAGCGATAGGGCTGATCACCTTCTGTCGTTCCTGGTACATTACTGACCATAAAAATTTATTCCCCCAATGTGAGTTCCATCTTTTTCCTCACGGTACAGCACTGCTTCAGTTTAATTATATAGACAACTGAGGGCTTTAGACGTGAATTTGTACCTTACTACATGACTTTTAATACCTGGCAACGGATTCCGGAAAGCAGAACAGAAGTGTCTTAAATTTGTTCCATTGTGGATAGTGATCTGCACATATGTGGCTAGACACATTGCTTAACGAAACTTAGTTAAAGTGGTCTTAACATCTTGTATTCCATACACAACTTCAATCTCAATGTAAGTACACAATTTTCTAGCCGTAAATATAGATAACAACACTTACACTGAGCGACGTACGAGTAGAGACACCTCGGAGGACCTAAACCTCATTGGCAACTTTTTTTCTGAACTGCCATACTTCCAGGTATGAGTCCAGTGTTCCACTTGTGCGCCACCACGTACTGTGTGTTATATTAATATCGGTGATCTGTAGGAGTCATCAATGCAAATATCCATTGCCTTAAGATTTTTTCTTATTTTTGACGTCTTGCAGGCATAAACAACGACGTTCGAGTTATTCATCTGTGGCCCACGATCGCACGCCTACTGAAAGACTGTAGTTGTGTTTCAGCATCATATTGGTGTGTCACTGTGAAATTTATTAATTATCTGATTTACTTTGTTATCCTGGTAGTATGAGGAGCGTGTATTAATAGTGCAGTCCTATGCAATGTTTTTGGGGTCGTATGTAGTAAACGCCATTGACCGTCAGTCGTTGCAAAACTTGGACTTTTATCGTTACAGACAAATCAGTTTGACACATCTTGCATTGTCTTATTTTTATCTCGAAATGAATTTATGTGTTCTCGATAACATATGTGAAGAGTGCACCTATAACCTGGGAGAACATTTATCCATTTTTCTTTACTGCATTGCCTGTGGCATTCTCAATGAAATAAGAAATTGTTTATCATGAAAATATCTCTTAACGTTGGTAGTTATTATTCTCGATGGCTGCCACGAGTTTTCTTTTGGTACACTAAAAATACAATGTTTAAGATTTTTTATTATCTCCGAAACACTTACTGCCATTTGAAAGTCTGGCCATTTTCTAAGTGTGTGAGACGTCCTTTACCCACATATTTACCCGATAAGCAATATGGCTCCATAGTAGCCCAATTCCAGGCAGCCACAGCCACTACCAAATGGGACAGGCGCTAGGCACAATGTTTCCTACAAGTGCTGATTCGTTACTGGCCATAATCATTTATTCTTCTATGTGAATTCCAGCGCTTTTCAGCATCACTTCGATTCAATTATGTTGGTGGCACAGGTTGGTGAATGCGACTTTGTTCCTTACTACGTGATTTTTATTTTCTGACAGCTGCTTTCGCGAAGCGGAACAGAAGTGTAATATGGCTTTGTTCACTATGGATGGTGATGTGCAGAAAACGTAAGTGCTTTCACAGTGTACATCAAGAAAGTTTAAGTGCTGGTCGATTCATCTCTGCATAATTGAGCGACTTATTGTTATGTGAAGGTGCATACTGTAGTCGTGCTTTGGTAATCGCTCTGGAATTGATGCCTCAAAGGCAATTATCGTATCGCGACATTGCTCCTCGTGTTGGTAGATGTCCAATGACTGTTAGCAGAATATGGAATCGGTGGGTTCAGGAGATTAATACGGAACGCCATGCTGATCCCAACGGCCTCGTATCACTAGCAGTCGAGATGACAGGTATCTTATCTGCATGGCTGTAACGGATCGTGCAGCCACGTCTCGATCCCTGAGTCAACAGATGGGGACGTTTGCAAGACAACAACCATCAGCACGAAAAGTTCGATGAAGTTTGCAGCAGCATGGACTATCAGCTCGGAGACCATGGCTGCGGTTACCCTTGACGCTGCATCACAGATAGGAGCGCCTGCCATGGTGTACTCAACGACGAACCTGGGTGCACGAATGGCAAAACATCATTTTTTTCGGATGAATCCAGGTTCTGTTTATAGTATCATGATGGTCGCATCCGTGTTTGGCGACATCGCGGTGAACGCACATTGGAAGCGTGTATTCGTCATCGCCCTACTGGCGTATCACCCAGCGTGATGGTATGGGGTGCCATTGTTACACGTCTCGGTCACCTCTTGTTCGCATTGACGGCACTTTGAACAGTGAATGTTACATTTCAGATGTGTTATAACCCGTGGCTCTACCCTTCATTCGATTCCTGCGAAACCCTGCATTTCAACAGGATAATGCACGACCACATGTTGCAGGTCCTGTACGGGCTTTTCTGGATACAGAAAATGTTCGACTGCTGCCCTGGCCAGCACATTCTCCAGATCTCTCACCAATTGAAAACGTCTAGACAATGGTGGCCGAGCAACTGGCTCGTCACAATACGCCATTCACTACTCTTGATGTACTGTTGTATCGTGTTGTAGCTGCATGGGCAGCTGTACCTGTACACGCCATCCAAGCTCTGTCTGACTCAATGCCCTGGCGTATCAAGGCCGTTATTACGGCCAGAAGTGGTTATTCCGGATACTGATTTCTCAGGATCTATGCACCTAAATTGCGTGAAAATGTAATCACATGTCAGTTCTAGTATAATATATTTGTCCAATGAAACCTGTTTATCATCTGCATTTCTTCTTGGTGCAGCAATTTTAATGGCCAGTAGTGTATTTCTCATCACCAGATTTTGATGCAGTAGATTTTCGTTGGGTATCCGATCGACCCATCTAATCTTCAGCATTATTCGATAGAAGCTGTTATTCTCGTCCTATTTGAATTGTTGATCACCCATGCTTAACGCAACTTCTTCTCACTGAAACATAAGATACATATTCGATGTCAAGGGATTTCTCTTTCTCAGAAACACATTTCTTAGTATTATCAATCTACTTTTTGTGTCTTCTTAGACCGTCATCACTCATTTTATTGCACCTAGTCACTAAACTCATTTACTCCGTTGACAAGTGTTTAACTTCCTCTTCTAATGCACTGAGATTACTTGATTTAATGCGATTAAATTTCAATACCCAAGTGTAATGTTTGTTGACATTCATCTTATAATATTACTTCACGGTACTAGACATTCCGTCTGTCAGCTCCACAAAGTTTGAATTTCTTCCCCTTGAATTTTATTTGCCTTTCTGGAATGCTCCATGGCTTCTTTCACAACTTGCTCGCTGGCCATATAGGATAACACCTCTTCCCCCTCCTTTTCCAGCGCTTCACCTTCACGAACACCGAAATGGTTTTATAACTGAAGTTTTTTTTCGGCGGAAACAGTATATAACCGTTCACGTCTCGTATATTACCCACGCTACCTTTAGAAATTTGAGGACTGCATTATAGTCAATATTAGTGAATGATTTACTGAACATAAATATGAATCTCAATATGAGTACCAGCGTTTGCACTGTGCTCGTTAGAGAAACTACAGCGAACAAACACTTAGATGACTGTTGGTGACTTGAACTGCCGGCTTTCCTGATACGAGTCCGGTGTTCCACTTGAGCGCCGCCACACTCAGTGTACACCAGTACTGGTGGTCTGCAGGAGTCGTAAGTGCGAATATACATTGTGTTCAGAAAATGTTTATTCGCCCTTTCGACTCCTTGCAGGCCATAAACAACGACGTTCCAGTTTGTCTTCTGTGGTCCATTGTACCACGCGATTGGTGACGAGACGTAAGGCAGTGGAAGGAGGTAAGTTGCTAATTTACTAATCATCAATTTTACTTTACCGGAAAACTCTAGCGCCTTTGTACGAATGGGATTCGCACCTGCTATCCTATTTGATTCTTATCTTCGAACAGTTTTGTGTTTTCTCGATTAACACCATCCATTTCGTTCAGCTGTCCTTCTATTTGCCTTCCCGGATTTCTCCTTGATTTCCGTCACAGCTTACTCACAGTAATGGTACGATAATACCTTCTCTCGCTTCTCAGCTACTGCTACCATTACGAATAATGTTACAACTCCTATAACCTGGTGGCTATAATCATTTGCTTCTTCAGTATTATCCATGCCACATTCAGAATTTTGAGTAGTGTATTCAACATAAATATAGCAGCATCTGCATTGTGCGATTCAGTAAAATCACGGAGGACCTAAACCTGGATGGCCAGACGGTGTTATGTTCTGCTGTATTCCATGATGCGAGTCTGTTCTTCGACTTGTGCACCAGTGTATTAGATTAATAATGCTGGCCTGCAGGAATCATAATTGCACATACACATTGCTTTAAGAAAATGTATATGCCCACTTACGACCCCTTAGGCCGTAACGTTCGACATTCCAGTCTTTCTTCGGTGGCCTATTGTACCACACAACAATCCAATAACCGTTAGACAATTCTTGTATGTGTGTAATTTATTAAATATGAATTTTCTTTATTATCCTATTTGTATCATATGCAGATAACAGAGCCGGCCTCAGCTTCGTGCAATGCAATGTAGCGTCTTTGGGATCTTGGCATTCTTCTCTTACATTTGTTAACAATGGACTAAGGATGGGCCCACCTTTTTGCGAGTACACAAATTATTGTTTGCTGGCAGGGTGGCCGAGCGGTTCCAGGCGCTACAGTCTGGAACCGCGCGACCGTTACGGTCGCAGGTTCGAATCCTGCCTCGGGCATGGATGTGTGTGATGTCCTTAGGTTAGTTAGGTTTAAGTAGTTCTAAGTTCTAGGGGACTGATGACCTTAGAAGTTAAGTCCCATAGTGCTCAGATCCATTTGAACCATTTTTTGAAGTACTTTTTTTTTTATTGTCCAAACGTGTTTGGCCAAAGTTGTGACATTCTCATTGCGTTTTTTTCCTGAAATATATACATACGTAGATACATAGAAACAAATAACTTTAAAGCTGGGGCTAACAAGCTTAAAATACTTATACATTAATGCTTGACAAATCATTTTAAGTTACGACTTCTGGTGCAAATAGAAATACTACGTCAAGGGTCACAGAATGCATCACAGTTACAATTGGCGTTGCTAGGTAATGTTTTTAACCTTCCTCAAATGATAAAAGACCATTTCCAATTGATAAAAAGACCGTCGACAATGGTGAATGTCATATCTGTGTTAAGTAGCGAACTGTACACTTCCGGATTAAAATATGCTCTAGTCGGACTATGTTAAGCAACAAAATTTCCCCCATAGATGTTACCTAAGGAACTACTGGGCCCTGTAGTGACAAAAGGCGACACATACACGTTTATTTACCACCAGCATAGCAACCTAAGCTACGAGCGTCCAATGCGTTGTCTAAGTGTTAGCTACTATTGCCGTCCGGGTATGAGTTTTAACACCTGAATAAAAAAAAAAACATTTTACTGTATGAACTGTCAAGTAATCATGTAAAAATAACGAACTTGACACAGCTAAGGTTCAAATGGTTCAAATGGCTCTGAGCACTATGGGACTTAACATCTATGGTCATCAGTCCCCTAGAACTTAGAACTACTTAAACCTAACTAACCTAAGTACATCACACCCATCCATGCCCGAGGCAGGATTCGAACCTGCGACCGTAGCATTCACGCGGTTCCGGACTGAGCGTCTAGAACCGCGAGACCACCGCGGTCGGCACATCTAAGGAGTGGCAAAATACTGCAATGGTAAAGCCAATCGGGACACGAATTTTATCAGAACAAACGTTTGAAATATTGGGTAGTAACCAAAAAAATCTGTGGTGTCACCGCCAGACACCACACTTGCTAGGTAGTAGCCTTTAAATCGGCCGCGGTCCGTTGGTATACGTCGGACCCGCGTGTTGCCACTATCAGTGATTGCAGACCGAGCGCCGCCACACTGCAGGTCTAGAAACACTCCATTGCTCTCGCTCCAGTTATACAGCCGACTTTGCTAGCGATGGTTCACTGACTACAGACGCTCTCATTTGCAGAGACGACAGTTTAGCATAGCCTTCAGCTACGTCATTTGCTACGACCTAGCAAGGCGCCATATTCAGTTACTACGTCTTCTGAACAGATAATATTGTGATTCATGTACCGTCAAGAGCGACGTTCATCATTAATGGATTAAAGTTAAATATCAAACTAGCTACGTCCGCTTTCTAAATTCTAATTCCTTGTCATGTTCCAGACCTCACGTCAGTATAGTTCTTCCTTCCTCACGCCAGCCTGTGTGAGCTAAAACGCGTGCATTTCGGCCTCCAATAGTAACACGGTGTTGGCTCTTCTAACATCCTGCATGATTTCAGGTGACATGATGTACTGATTTAGACCTGTGGCTGATTTTAGTTGGCAGCCACAGGACACACACAAAGTAAATTAAAAGGTAAAATGCACATAACAGTTTAAATGACTACAAAATCTAATGTGTTATGTTTCTTACCCTAACAATAACTTGTGTATGCGTATTTCAGGAAAATAATAAAAATAACTGAGGATATCACAAATGTGGTGAAAGATATTTGGGAGAAAAAACGAACCAATGATTTGTGTACTTGCAAAAAGGCAGACCCATCCGTAATTCATTATTACTTTGTTGCAAGCACGAGACTAAGCTCAAAACTGTAATATGATCCTACGTTTATCGTTGCAGACGGGTCAGTTTCGCACAGGTTATAGAATTTTAATTTTATCTCGAAAGGCTTTTTGTGGTTTCTTCGTGAAATATGTATTTCACGCTAGTATAAACTTAGAGAAAGTTCATACCTTCTTCTCGGTTCATAAATTTTAGTACCTCTGGCCTTCTCGACGACCAATGGAGCAACCAATTATTGCTCTTGAAAACGACTTGTAGCGTCAGATTTTATTTTTCAAAATATCTGACAGGAATTTTCTTTAAAATGAACTCTTGCATACTCTGCACTAGAACTGGTTATGCCCTGGATATTTTCGAAATTTTTACTAACATTGGAAACTATCACTAACTGAAAATATATATTAATATGTGAAACGAGGTTCACAAACCCTTCAGAATGAGAATTTCTCTCTGCAGCGGAGTGTGCGCTGATATGAAAATTCTTGGCAGATTAAAACTGTGCTTTGGACCGAGACTCGAACTCGGAAACTTTGCCATTCGTGGGCAAGTGCTCTACCAACTGAGCTACCCAAGCACGACTCACACTGTTTACTCACAGCTTTACTTCTGCCAGTACCTCGTCTCCTACCTTCCAAACTATACAGAAGCTCTCGTCCAGCAAATAAATGTGAGGAGAGGGCGTGAGTCGTGTTTGGGTAGCTCATATGGTAGAGCACTTGCTCACGACAGGCAAAGGTCCCGAGTTCGAGTCTCGGTCGGGCACACAGTTTTAATCTGCCAGGAAGCTTCACAAACCCTGTTTTCTGACAACCACTACAGTGCTGTGGTAGACCAGCGCCTAGCAGGTCGAGGCAAATAGGTCAAGCGATAAGGCTGATCACCTTCTGCCGTTTCTGGTACAATACTGATCATAAGAATTTATTCCTCCAAACTGAATTCCAACTTGTTCGTCACATTACAGCACCGCTTCACTTTTATTATATAGAAAACAGAGGTCGGCAAACGTGAATTTGTACCTTACTACATGATTTTTAATAACTGGCAACGGATTCCGGGAAGTAGAACAGAAGTGTGATATAATTTTTTTTCCATAGTGGAGGGTGATCTGCATATATGTGGCTAGACACATGGCTTAACGAAACTTACTTTGAATGGTCTTAACATCTTGTATTCCATAAACAACTCCAATCCCAATGTAAGAACACAATTTTCTAGCCATAAATATAAATATAAATACCTGTACTTGTACCGAGCGACGTACGAGTAGAGATACCTCGATGGTGACTTGGTTTTCTGAACTGCCATACTTCCAGGCATGAGCCCAGTGTTCTACTTGTATCGCACTATGCACAGTGTGTTACATTAATATCGGAGGTGTGTAGGTGTCATCAATGCGAATATGCATTACCTTAAGAAATTTTATTTTATCATTTATGACGTCTTGCAAAATGGTTCAAATGGCTCTGAGCACTATGGGACTCAACATCTGAGGTCATCAGTCCCCTAGAACTTAGAACTACTTAAACCTAAATAACCTAAGGACATCACACACATCCATGCCCGAGGCAGGATTCGAACCTGCGACCGTAGCGGTCACGCGGTTCCAATTGAAGCGCTTAGAACCGCACGGCCACACCGGCCGGCGACGTCTTGCAGGTTATAAACAATGACGTTCGAGTCATTCATCTGTGGACCACGATTACGCGCTGTTAGACTGTATTTTGGTGCCAGCGTCATAGTGGTGTGTCAGTCTGAACTTTATTAATTATCAGATTTACTTTGTTATCCTGGTTGTACGAGAAGCGTGTATTAATAGTGCAGTCCTATGCAGTGTTTGTCGGGTCATATGTGAACGTCATTGACCGTCAGGCGTTGCAAAACTTCGACTTTTATCGTTACAGACGAATCAGTTTCGCACATCTTGCATTATCTTATTTTTATCTCAAAATGCAGGCATGTTTACTCGATAAGATATGTGAAGAGTGCACCTATAACCTCGGAGAACATTCATCCATTTTGCTTTAGTGCATTGCTTCAGGCATTTTCAATGAAATAAGAAACTGTTTATCTTGAAAAAACTCGTAACATAGCTGTCATTTTATCTCAGTGGCTGCCACGAGTTATCTTTCAGCGCACTAAAAATATAGGTGCTTAATATTTTTTATTTTCCCGAAATACACTCCTGGAAATTGAAATAAGAACACCGTGAATTCATTGTCCCAGGAAGGGGAAACTTTATTGACACATTCCTGGGGTCAGATACAACACATGATCACACTGACAGAACCACAGGCACATAGACACAGGCAACAGAGCATGCACAATGTCGGCACTAGTACAGTGTATATCCACCTTTCGCAGCAATGCAGGCTGCTATTCTCCCATGGAGACTATCGTAGAGATGCTGGATGTAGTCCTGTGGAACGGCTTGCCATGCCATTTCCACCTGGCGCCTCAGTTGGACCAGCGTTCGTGCTGGACGTGCAGACCGCGTGAGACGACGCTTCATCCAGTCCCAAACATGCTCAATGGGGGACAGATCCGGAGATCTTGCTGGCCAGGGTAGTTGACTTACACCTTCTAGAGCACGTTGGGTGGCACGGGATACATGCGGACGTGCATTGTCCTGTTGGAACAGAAAGTTCCCTTGCCGGTCTAGGAATGGTAGAACGATGGGTTCGATGACGGTTTGGATGTACCGTGCACTATTCAGTGTCCCCTCGACGATCACCAGTGGTGTACGGCCAGTGTAGGAGATCGCTCCCCACACCATGATGCCAGGTTTTGGCCCTGTGTGCCTCGGTCGTATGCAGTTCTGATTGTGGCGCTCACCTGCACGGCGCGAAACACGCATACGACCATCATTGGCACCAAGGCAGAAGCGACTCTCATCGCTGAAGACGACACTTCTCCATTCGTCCCTCGCTTCACGCCTGTCGCGACACCACTGGAGGCGGGCTGCACGATGTTGGGGCGTGAGTGGAAGACGGCCTAACGGTGTGCGGGACCGTAGCCCAGCTTCATGGAGACGGTTGCGAATGGTCCTCGCCGATACCCCAGGAGCAACAGTGTCCCTAATTTGCTGGGAAGTGGCGGTGCGGTCCCCTACGGCACTGCGTAGGATCCTACGGTCTTGGCGTGCATCCGTGCGTCGCTGCGGTCCGGTCCCAGGTCGACGGGCACGTGCACCCTCCGCCGACCACTGGCGACAACATCGATGTACAGTGGAGACCTCACGCCCCACGTGTTGAGCAATTCGGCGGTACGTCCACCCGGCCTCCCGCATGCCCACTATACGCCCTCGCTCAAAGTCCGTCAACTGCACATACGGTTCACGTCCACGCTGTCGCGGCATGCTACCAGTGTTAAAGACTGCGATGGAGCTCCGTATGCCACGGCAAACTGGCTGACACTGACGGCGGCGGTGCACAAATGCTGCGCAGCTAGCGCCATTCGACGGCCAATACCGCGGTTCCTGGTGTGTCCGCTGTGCCGTGCGTGTGATCATTGCTTGTACAGCCCTCTCGCAGTGTCCGGAGCAAGTATGGTGGGTCTGACACACCGGTGTCAATGTGTTCTTTTTTCCATTTCCAGGAGTGTATTTACTGCCATTTGAAACTATCAGTAACTGGAAATTTTCTGAGTGTGTTAGTCGTCCTGACAACCAATATGGCACCATAGTAGCCCAGTTTCAAGCAGCCACAGGCGCTATCAAATAGGACAGGCGATAAGCTCAGCATTTTATACTAGCGCTGTTTCGTTACTTTCAATAATCATTTATTCTTCCATGTGAATTCCAGTGCTTTGTAGCGTCACTTCCAACTGTTTATGCAGGGGGCGCAGGTTGATGAATGCGACTTAGTTCCTTACTGTCCGCAGCTCGTGGTCGGGCGGTAGCGTTCTCGCTTCCCACGCACGGGTTCCCGGGTTCGATTCCCGGCGGGGTCAGGGATTTTCTCTGCCTCGTAATGACAGGGTGTTGCGTGATGTCCTTAGGTTAGTTAGGTTTAAGTAGTTCTAAGTTCTAGGGGACTGATGACCATAGATGTTAAGTCCCATAGTGCTCAGAGCCATTTGAACCATTTGAGTTCCTTACTACGTGATTTTTATTTTCTGATAGCTGCTTTCTCGAAGCATAACAGAAGTGTAACATGGCTTTGTTCACTGTGGATGGTGAAGTGCAGAACACGTAAATGCTTTCACAGTGTCATTACGAAAGTTTTAGCGCTTTGTACGGCTTGCAGTCCATAAACCACTACAGTTTCCCTTCTGTACACAGTTCTGACACGTGATAATTTACGAGCGTTTGGAAAATTTTTACGGTTCCCTAAATGTTGTTATTATTGTTGTTGTAGTGGCCTTCAGTCCAAACAATGGACTGCTGCAGCTCTCCAGACTATTGTGTTCCGTGCAGGTCGCCTCATCTCTACATAATTGAGCAACTTAGTGCTATGTGAAGGTGCATACTGTAGTCGTGCTTTGGAATCGCTCTAAAATTTATCCGCAGCCACACCTCCCCCAGCCAACTTCTACTTCCAACAATTACGAAACAGACGATAACTTGATGCCTCAATGAGAGTCCTGCCAACTGATCCTTTCTTTTAGTCTAGTTGTAACATGTATTTCTCTCCGCCAGATTTTGGTGCAGTACATTTTCGTTGTGTATCCGATCGACCCATCTACTCTTCAGCATTCTTCGGTACAAGCTGTTATACTCGTCTTATTTGAATTGTTGATCATCCATGTTTAACGCAACTTCTTCTCACTGAAACAAAAAAATATGTATGCGAAGCCAAGGAATTTCTCTTTCTCAGAAAGACTTTTCTTGGTATTACCAATCTACTTTTTTTGTCCTCTTAGATCGTCATCACTCATTTTATTGCACCTAGTCACTAAACTCATTTACTCCATTTACAAGTGTATAACTTACTCTTCTAATGGACTGAGATTACTGGGTTTAATGCGATTAAATTTCAATACACGAGTATAATTTTTGTTGACATTCATCTTACAATATTATTTCACGGTACTAGACATTCCGTTCATCGGCTCCACAAAGTTTAATTTCTTCCCCTTGAATTTTATTTGCCTTTCTGGATTGCTCCATGGTTTCCTTCACAACTTGCTCGGTGTACAGATAGGATAACACTTGTTCTCCCTCCTTTTCTATCATTTCATCTTCATGAACACCGAAATGGTTTTATAACTGAAGTCGTATTTCAGCGGAAACAGTATATAACGATTCACGTCTCGTATATTACCCACGCTACCTTTGTAAACTTGAGGACTGTATTATAGTCGATATTAGTCCATGATTTCCTGAACATAAATATGAATGTAAATATGAGTACCAGCGTTTGCACTGTGCTATTTAGAGAAACAACGGAGAACGTACAGCTAGATGACTGATGATGATTTGAACTGCCAGCTTTCCTGATACGAGTCCCGTGTTCTTCTTGTGCGCTGCCACACTCAGTGTATTACACCAGTCTTGGTGGTCTGCAGGAGTCGTAAGTGCGAATACACATTGCGTTCAGAAAATGTTTATTCACTCTTATGACTTCTTGCAGGCCATAAAAAACGACGTTCCAGTCTGTCTTCTGTGGTCCATTGTGCCATGCGATTGTCGACGAGCCATAAAGCAATGGTAGGAGGTAAGTTGCTAATTTATTAAACATCAATTTTACTTTATTATATCACTTGTATGATAGAGCAGGCCCCTGCTTAGTGAAGTGCTATGCAATCTGTTTGGGTCCTTGACAGAGTTCTCCGTTAACGGTCGGACCATGGAAAACTCTGGCGCCTTTGTACGGATGAGATTCGCACCCGCTATCGTATTTCATTCTGATCTCGGTACAATTTTATGTTTTCTCGACTATCACCATCCATTCCGTTCAACTGTCCTAAGTTCGAATTTCTGCACCTTTAATTTGCCTTCCCGAATTTTTTCATGATTTCCTTCACAGCTTACTCACACTAATGGTACGATAACACTTTCTCTCGCTTCTCAACTAGTGCTACCCTTACGAATAATCTTATAACTCCTATAACCTGGTTGCTATAAACTGTAGATAATCATTTGCTTGTCCTATATTATCCATGCCACGTTCAGAATTTTGAGGAGTGTATTCAACATCAATATAGCAGCATCTGCATTGTGCGATTCAGTAAAATCACGGAGGACCTAAACCTGGATGGGCAGACGGTGTTTTCTTCTGCTGTATTCCCTGATGCGAGTCCGTTCTTCGACTTGTGCACCAGTGTATTACATTAACAATGATAGTCTGCAGGAGTCATAACTGCGGATACACATTGCTTTAAAAAAATGTATATGCCCACTTATGGCGCCCTGAGGCCATAAGGGTCGACGTTTCAGTCTTTCTTCGATGGCCATTGTAGCACACAATCGTCCACTAACCGTAAGACAGTGCTTGTGGGTGTGTAATTTATTAAGTATGAATTTTACTTTATTGTCCTACTTGTATCATATGCATAAAACAGAGTAGGTCTCAGCTTGGTGCAGTGAAATGTAGTGTCTTCGGGGTCTTGGCATTGTTCTCATACGTTTAGTAATAATGGATTAAGGATGGGCCCACCTTTTTTCGAGTACACAAGTAATTGTTTTCATTTGTCATCCAAACATGTTGTGACATCCTCTTTGCCTTTTTCTGAAATACATATTTTCGTTGGTACATGAAAACAAATAATTTTAAAACTGGGCAACCACGGCTAAAATAGTTGTGCGTGATTGCTTATCAAATCATACAGGGAATAGTTTAAAAAAAAAAAAAGACCTTCCCACTTACAACAATTACGAAACAGACAATAATTGGATACTTCAATAATGGTCCTGTCAATTGATCCCTTCTTTTAGTTTCGTTATAACATATATTTCTCTTCACCAGATATTGATGCAATACATTTTCGTTGAGTATCAGATTAACCCTTATAATCTTCAGCATTCTTGGGTAGGAGCTGTGTCCCCAGTGTGGAAGATAGCACGTCGGTTGTGGGATCTTCTACGGCGAAGGCTGCTATGCCGTCATCTCGAACTTGAACTTGTGTTTGTGCTTTTTTTTTTGTGGGATGCTACTTGCCTATATCTACATATCTACAGAGGGCAAGATCTATAGCACTGACAATGATAGTAGGCGACATCTCTCATTAATGTATTCTATTTGTTTACAAATTGAAATATAGATCTTTACACTGTCTTTTTCAAACTCTACCATCTGGTGAGCAAGATGTATGAAACAGGCGAAATACCCTCAGACTTCAAGAAGAATATAATAATTCCAATCCCAAAGAAAGCAGGTGTTGACAGATGTGAAAATTACCGAACTATCAGTTTAATAAGTCACAGCTGCAAAATACTAACACGAATTCTTTACAGACGAATGGAAAAACTAGTAGAAGCCAACCTCGGGGAAGATCAGTTTGGATTCCGTAGAAACACTGGAACACGTGAGGCTATACTGACCTTACGACTTATCTTAGAAGAAAGATTAAGGAATGGCAAACCTACGTTTCTAGCATTTGTAGACTTAGAGAAAGCTTTTGACAATGTTGACTGGAATACTCTCTTTCTAATTCTAAAGGTGGCAGGGGTAAAATACAGGGAGCGAAAGGCTATTTACAATTTGTACAGAAACCAGATGGCAGTTATAAGAGTCGAGGGACATGAAAGGGAAGCAGTGGTTGGGAAGGGAGTAAGACAGGGTTATAGCCTCTCTCCGATGTTGTTCAACCTGTATATTGAGCAAGCAGTAAAGGAAACGAAAGAAAAATTCGGAGTAGGTATTAAAATTCATGGAGAAGAAATAAAAACTTTGAGGTTCGCCGATGACATTGTAATTATGTCAGAGACAGCAAAGGACTTGGAAGGGCAGTTGAATGGAATGGACAGTGTCTTGAAAGGAGGATATAAGATGAACATCAACAAAAGCAAAACAAGGATAATGGAATGTAGTCTAATTAAGTCGGGTGATGCTGAGGGAATTAGATTAGGAAATGGGGCACTTAAAGTAGTAAAGGAGTTTTGCTATTTGGGGAGCAAAATAACTGATGATGGTCGAAGTAGAGAGGATATAAAATGTAGGCTGGCAATGGCAAGGAAAGCGTTTCTTATGAAGAGAAATTTGTTAACATCCAGTATTGATTTAAGTGTCAGGAAGTCATTTCTGAAAGTATTCGTATGGAGTGTAGCCATGTATGGAAGTGAAACATGGACGATAACTAGTTTGGACAAGAAGAGAATAGAAGCTTTCGAAATGTGGTGCTACAGAAGAATGCTGAAGATTAGATGGGTAGATCACATAACTAATGAGGAAGTATTGAATAGGATTGGGGAGAAGAGAAGTTTGTGGCACAACTTGACCAGAAGAAGGGATCGGTTGGTAGGACATGTTCTGAGGCATCAAGCGATCACCAATTTAGTATTGGAGGGCAGCGTGTAGGGTAAAAATCGTAGAGGGAGACCAAGAGATGAATACACTAAGCAGATTCAGAAGGATGTAGGTTGCAGTAAGTACTGGGAGATGAAAAAGCTTGCACAGGATAGAGTAGCATGGAGAGCTGCATCAAACCAGTCTCAGGACTGAAGACCACAACAACAACAACAACAACAACTTCTTCAAAACTGGACTTAGCTTTTTTAATAGTACGGTAACTTTTCTGACAACTTGCGATATAGAGTATGACATGTCCATCCAAAACAGAGATAGACGTCCGGCTACGAAGAATATCCGAAACACAATGACTAGCACAGCCGTAGTACTTCGTCTCCCAGTCGCGCCAAAGCGACACGAAGGTTTCCTAAGCACTTACTCTTTTGTTTCTCAAAACTAGTGAAATTTAATAAACAAAAACAGTAGATTCGTAGCGTGACCATGAGAGATTGTCATACTGAAAACTGGGTTAAATACGATGAAAATGATATAAATAATTAATAAGAGTAGTTAGGCGTTTTGGCGCCTAACGCCCGAAGGAGTCGATCAATCAAGCAATTCAATACAATTGGCGGACTCTCCCACGGGAATAGTACATACTGTACCATTCATTGCTTGTACCTTACTCCACTGTTGTACAAAAAAAAAAAAAAAAACAAAAGTGCTACTTCATGTATATCAGGCAGCATTAAGGCGAGCTTATAGCAAGATAAGATACTGGCGGCCACAGCAAGGAATATCATACTTACCTCCGTTGACTATCAGACGTTGCTGTACTCCGACATTTATCTCTACATACGAGTGAATTTCGCACATATTAGAGTACGTTATTTTTGTACCGGAATACTTTTGTGTTTTCTCCATAAGATATATGTTTAGTGCACGTACAAACCTGGAGAACAGTTACTCATTTTCCTTCCCTATAATACTTCTGACATTTTCAATTAAGTAAGAAATTGCTTTACTTGAATACACCTCTTAACATAAGATGTTATTTTTTCTTGATGGCTACTAGGAGCTTTCTTTTTAAATGTACTCCATCGAATTCTGCAGTAAAATAGAGATTTTTGCATTTTTTCGGAATTTTCACTGTTATTTGAAGTTATCACTAACGGGCAATACTGTAACTATGTGAGACGTCCTTTACCCACCTAGTCCCCTGATGATCACTTTAGTGCCACAACAGCCCAGATCCAGCCACGCAACTTCAAATGGGGCAGGAGATAAGCTGAGCATTTTCTGCTAATAATGGTCCGCTACAGACAATACTCATAACACCTCCAACACGAATTACAGCTTATTCCAGTGCATTAGAACATCACAGTGATTTAATTATATAGGTAGCTGAGGGTGGTAGCCGATATTTGGTTCCTTACTACATAATTATTAATATCTGGAAGCTATATCAGAGAAGCAGAACAGAAGTCCGACATGACTTCGTTCCACTGTGGTTGATGATCTGCATAAATAAGTAGTGCTTGGCTTGGTGTATTACGAAAGTTTAAATGTTTTTAACGTCTTGCAATCCACAAACAACCCCAGCCTCTCTTCTCTATACAATTCAGCCACACGATCATCAAGATTTCTGACGTGAAGATTTAATCTGAGATGTGCAATAGATAATAAAACAGTTCCATTACTGAAGGAAAGAAGAAGGCAGTATAGTTTCAACGTGCTGTCGGTAACATGGATCTGGAGAGGAGTGCAGCCTCGTATTGGGGAGTTATGTGGGCACAACAAGCTACGTGCTGCTAGTATTTGCGTTGAAGAATTTAGGGAATCCGCAGAGTACCTAAACTTCGATGGCCAGATGCTGATTTAATCAGCTGTTCTTCCCGTTGCGACTCCAGTGTTCTACGTCTGCGCCACCACGCTTGTGTTTTACACGAATAATGGTGATTTGCAGGTGTCATAAGTGGCAGTACACATCGCATTATGAAAAGTGTATACTGTCCCTTATGACGCCTTGCAGGTCACATAACAACGACGCTCAAGTATGTCTCCTGTGGACCACTACACCACATGATCGTCCACTAGCTGTAAGACAACATTTGTGGGTAAGTAAGTAATTTACTAAATGTCAGTTTTACTTTATTATCCTATTGGTGTCAGGTGCATGAAATAGAGGAGGCCGCTGCTGAGTGCAGTCCTATGCAGTATTGCTGGATCCTTGTGTATTGTTCCGCATTGATCGTGAGGCGGTTCACAGCATCGACTTTATCGTTACACTGGCGAAACAGTTTCACTACTCTTACAGTATTTTCTGTTTGTATTACGTAATGCATTGACGTATTCTAGGTATAGGCTGTATCGCATACAAGTACAGACGTCTAGAAGGTTCATACATTTTCTCAGTCCCAATTCTTGAAACTCTTTTTTTTTTTTTTTCTTTTGGAGAAATTATGCATCGAAACGTACTACATCATAATCTGAGGCGACAGAAGTCATGATATAGCGATATGCACATATACAAATGTCGGTAGTATAGAGTACACAAGATATAAAATGGCAGAGTACTGACGAAACACTCGTTCGTAGTTACTTGATTCATGTGAGAAGATATACGACATGATTATGGCCATATGACGAGACGTAACAAACTTTGAAAGTGAAATCGTAGTCGGAGCGAGACGCATGGGACACTGCATTTCGGCAATCGTTAGGGAATTCAATATTCCGAGATCCACATTGTCAAGAGCGTGCCGAGAATAACTATGAGGGTTGGAACTTTAATAGTGGCAACTATTTATTTACAACTCGTAAAAAATAGATACGTGTTTCAAAGTTTTATTTGCCTGCAGAGTGGTCACCAGCATCGTGTATAACCCGCTGCCAGCGATATGGATGTCGTAGGATACTCTTAGCAGTGCCAGCTGTGTTGACAGTTGGAGAGGCGCGGTTTATTGTCCGACGAAAGTGTAGCAGTTCTGAAGCGAATATCGTGAAGTGTTTCCTTCAGTTTATAAATCGAGTTGAAGCTACGAGGGCTTAAGTGAGGGAAGTGCAGTAGGTGGCATAGCGCTTAGCAGCCCCATCAGTCAAAAAAGCAGTAACAGCTTGCCCTCTACGTGCGTAAGCAATGTCCGCAAAATGATGGTCAGGTCTTGCATAACGTGTCATCACTCCTGTCACTATGCTGTTCATTTTTGGAACACAATCTACGACCAGCTTAGAGACAGCAGTGATGATAATTTTTGCAGGACCTGACCATCATTTTCCAGGACAATGCTCAAGCACATGCAGTGCAAGCTGTTACTGATTGTTTGATTGATGCGGCTGCTAAGTGCTACACCACCTTCTGCTCTCCCCTGATTATGCCCTCGTAAGGTCAACTCGGTTTCTAAACTGAAGGAAACGCTTCACAGCATTCGCTTCAGAAAATGCTTCAGAAAAGAATTCGACGGGAAGTAGACCGCGCCTCTCGGACTGTCAACACGACTGGCACTGCTGAGAGTATCCAACGACTTCCACATCACTGGCAACGAGTTATACACAATGCTGGTGACTATTTTGAAGGTCAGTAAAACTATGAAACACGTATCTATTTTGGACGAGCTGTGAATAAATAGTTGCCACTATTAAAGTTCCAACCCTCGAAATTTCAGGTATTACTTTTCATCAAGTACGACGCAGTAGCTGACGGCCTTCACTTAAGGACGGAGAGCAGCGTCGTTTGCATGGAGTTGTCACTGCTGACAGACAACCAACACTGTGTCCAATAATCGCAGAAATCAATATGGGTCGTATGTTGAAAGTATCTGTTACGACAGTGATCCGAAATTTGTCGATAATGAACTATGGGCGCAGACGACCACTGCGAGTGCTTTTGCTAACAGGACGACATCGTCTGCAGCGCCTATCCGGGCTAGTGACCATATTGGTAAGAGCCGAGACGACTGGAAAACCGTGGTCTAATCAAATGAGTCCCGATTTAATTGGGAAGAGTTTATGATAGGCTTCGAGTGTGGGGCAGACGCCACGAGGCCTTGGACCCAAGTTGTCAACAACGCACTGTGTAACCTGGTAGTGGCTCCATAATTGTGTGGGCTGTGTTTACAAGTAATGGACTGGATGCTGTGTTCCAACTGAAGCGACCATTGACTGCAGCTGGTTACGTTTGGCTACTTCGAGTCCATACAGACATTCATGGACCTCTTGTTCCCAAACAGCCGTGGATTTTTTATGGATGATAATGCGCCAAGTAACCAGAGCACAATTGTTCAAGATTGTTTTAATGAATGTTCTGAGCAGTTGGAGCTAATGATTTGGACACTCAAATCACCCAACGTGGTTCCCATCAAACATTTATAGAACATTATCGAGAGGTCAGTTATGTACATAATCATTCACTGGCAACACTTACCCAGTTACGGAGGCTATAGAGGCAGCACGGCTCAATATTTCTACGAGGGCCGTCCTACAACTTGTCGAGTCCATGGCACGTCGAGTTACTGCATTACACGCAACAATGGGAGGTCCTACCCTATGTCAGAGGGGAAATGCGACTTTGATAATTAGTACGTATTCACAACAACTGGCAGTTCATTTCCAGTGGTAGAACAAACGTTTGGCAACTAATTGATTTTTTTTTACTATGAATCGTGTTCTGCCTGAATTATAAGTGCTTGCACTCAGTATGTTAAGAAAGTGTGTATAGATATTTATAAAGTCGTACAGTCCATGAATATCAACACTGTAGTCACTCTTCTGTGGACCTTCGCATTGTACAACCGTTCTCTACTTGTTTTACAATGTTCAAAATGGTTCAAATGGCACTGAGCACTATGGGACTTAACTGCTGACGTCATCAGTCCCCTAGAATGTAGAACTACTTAAACCTAACTAACCTAACGACATCACAGACATCCATGCCCGATGCAGGATTCGAATCTGCGACCGTAGCTGTCAGGCGGTTCCAGAGTCTAACGCCTAGAACCGCTCGGCCACTCTGGCCGGCAATGGTTAAGTATGGAACTTATTAAATATCCAAGTACCACTAGTGCTGGGGTACTTATGTTATACCCAGGGAGTGTATGAAATGAGGTGGACAACAAGTCTGACCATTTCTTGGCATTGCTGATTAATTTGTGATGATGATAATTCCTTCCAGCGACCAGAATCCATCGTGATCCTGCTCTTAATGGAATCTTTCCCGTTTAGCTGTATAAGCAATTGTTGGTTATCAACACGAAGTTGTTCGTTAGCAAATAATTTAAAACAATTCACAGATATTTCTCACTATCAGAAGAAGTGTCTGACAGGAAATGGATTTGTCCACTGTGCATGGTGGTCTGCAGGGGTCAGAAGTGCTAATATACATTATGGTAAAAAATTGTTTATTGGTACTTTTGGCTCCTTGCAGTCCTTAAACAACAACTTTGAAGGCTCTCTGCAGAGGACTGTTACACCACGTGACCGTTCACTAACTGTAGCAGAATATTTGTGGGTAAGTATGGAAATTAATAAATTAGAGTCGCTGTCCAATTTTTCCCCCACCCTCACACTTCCAATTGCGACATACGATAATTTGCTGCTCGAAAAGGTCCTGATAAATGATCCCTTGTTTTAATGTAGTTGTAACATATATTTCTCTTCACTAGACACTGATGCGGTGCATTTTCATTGGGTATGCAATCAGCCCATCTCATTTACAGAATTCTTCGGTAGAAGCTGTTATTCTTGTCTTATTTGAATTGCTGTTGATCCATGTTTAACGCAAATACTTCTCGCTGAAGCATAACATTGCATTCGATACCAAGAAATTTCTCTTTATCAGAAACACTTTTCTGGGTATTAAAAATCTTCTTTTTTTACCCTCTTAGACCGTCATCACACATTTTATAGCACCTAGTCACAAATCACTTTTACTGCTTTTAGAAGTGTGTCACATCCTCTTCTTATGCACTCAGATTACTTGATTTAACAGGATTAAATTTCAATACCCAAGTATAATTTTATGACTTTCATCTTATAATCCCATTTCACGTAACCAGTCATTCCACTCAACTCATCCACCAAGTTTAAATTTCTTCACTTTGTATTTTAATTATCTTCCGAAATTCGCCTTAGTTTACTTCGCAGTTTGCCTACTGCACCGATAGAATAACACTATTTCTCCCCTCTAGAATACTGATTTGTTTTCATGAATCCTCTTATAACTTTTATTACTGCAGTCAGTCTGCTGTAGCAAGTTTAGTCATTCCCCTCTCGTAAATTATCAGTGCTACCTTCAGAATCTCAGGGAATTCTTTCAATTCAGTGTTAGTACATAATCTTGTAAACATAAATGTAAATACTAGCATCCACCAAGTTTAAATTTCTTCACTTTGTATTTTAATTATCTTCCGAAATTCGCCTTAGTTTACTTCGCAGTTTGCCTACTGCACCGATAGAATAACACTATTTCTCCCCTCTAGAATACTGATTTGTTTTCATGAATCCTCTTATAACTTTTATTACTGCAGTCAGTCTGCTGTAGCAAGTTTAGTCATTCCCCTCTCGTAAATTACCAGTGCTACCTTCAGAATCTCAGGGAATTCTTTCAATTCAGTGTTAGTACATAATCTTGTAAACATAAATGTAAATACTAGCATTTGCATTGAGTGATTTGCAGATACTACAGAGGACCTAAACCTGGATGGGCGGATGATGTTTTCAACTTACATACCTCCTGATGTTCGTCAAGTGTTCTACTTGTGCTCCACCACGCTCATTGTGTTACATTACTAATGGTGGTCCGGAGGAACCATCAGTGGGGATATACTTTGCCTTACGAAAATGTTAATTCTCACCTATGACGTCTGGCAGGGCACTTATAGCGACGTTCCAGTCTCTCTTCTGTTCCCCATGAACGTACGCTACGCGAAGGCAATGACTGTGACTATGTGTGTAATTTACTATACATCAAATATGCTTTGTTATTCCGGTTGTATGAGATGCATGTAACAGAGCAGGGCACTGCTTAGTGTAGTCCTATGCAGTGTTCGTGGAGTCGTATGTTGAGCCGCTGACAATAAAGTACATTGAATGTAGTCAGAACGTTCTATCTGGCAACAGTGGCGACTCTCAATGCTGCACATGCATAGCGGTCGGTGTTGACAAACTGCCCCCACCGTAGTTCAATTGAGCATCGTGTGTGGCCGTGATAGACCTGTTAATACAAGTGCTTGTTCAGTGTATTAGTTCTGAAATGAGAACATGACAATGAACGAGCAAAAGATCGATTTAGAAAGTTCTTTTATGCTTTGCAAGACACCAAAAGTAATGCATGCAATGCTGGTACATGTTCCATGAAATCTGTGTACGAGTGGTTCGCGTAATAGTTAATAAGTCTGTTCCATTACTGAATGAAAGAAGAAGTCAGAAAATTTTCAATGTGTTGTGAGTAACATGGTTCTGGAGAGGAGGGCAACCTCGTATTGGGGAGTTACGTGCTGCTGCTAACATTTGCCTTGAAATATTTAGGGAAACCTCAGAGTACCTAAACAGTGATAGCCTGATGCTGATTTATAAAGCTGTTCTTCCATTGCGACTCCAGGATTCTACGTTTGCACCACCACGATTGTGTTAAACACAAATAGTGGTGATTTGCAGGTGTCATAAGTGATAGTACACATTACATTATAAAAATTGTAATACTATCCCTTATGACGCCTTGCAGGTCACAAACAACGACGTTCCAGTATGTCTTCTGTGGACCATTACACCACATGATCATCCACTAGATGTAAGACAACAGTTGAGGGTAAGTATGTAATTTACTAAATTTCAGTTTTACTTTATTATCCTATTGGTATCAGGTTCATGTAACAGAGCAGGCCGCTGCATAGTACAGTCGTATGCAGTATTTGCTGGAGCCTTGTGTATGGTTCCGCATTGATCGTGTGGCAGTTGACAGCTTTGACTTTATCGTTAGAGTGGCGATACAGTTTCAACTCTTACCGTATTTTCTGTTCTTATTATGTAATGTATTTATGTGTTCTAGGTATACTCTGTATCGCATGGAAGTACAAACGTACAGAATGTTCATACATTTTTTCAGTCCAATTAGTTTAGTGCTTCCTCCTTTTACCGCAGAAATTCTTGTAATGTAGTTTTTTTTTTTCATAATGACTACCCCCTGCGGGTTCGGGGGTTAGAATATTCCCGCGGTATTCCTGCCTGTCGTAAGAGGCGACTAAAAGGAGTCTCAAGTGTTTCGGCCTATAATGTGATGGTCCCAATTAGGGTTTGACCTTCATCTTTCTAAATTCTTCCGAAGAGCGAGCCAGTTGGGGAACGGCACCTTACATGGTGCACTGTATCCGTCGTGCGTTGAGACCCTTAGCCGGCTTTCTCGTCGTCACAATGGTGTCCCGCTCTTGGGCTAGGATACGTTTCTGGGTGTGATTAACACTTTGCACTGTGCAGTGTTGCTATTTGCTGAGACGACGACCTTGGACATTTTTACACCTATGATCCAGCATGGTAGCCAGTCCATTATGGTGGGGCCGCCATGTACCCTGTTGATTGTACACCCCTGACAACACAGAGATCGCTGTGCTGATGCCTGGCCGTTAAGTCCCCACGTACGGCAAGGAGTAGGTGCCTATCTCCCTGGAGCATTGGGACTCTCGGTAATGGCCACACTGCCAGGTGGCCCTTGCTGCGGCTGGGTGGCGCCCGTGGGGAGGGCCCTTGGTCGGAGTGGGTGGCATCAGTGTGGATGACCAGCAATGAAGCGTGGTACATCGTCTCTCGTTGAGGGCCAGCCACCAGCAGTCTCTAAGCGTTCTTGGGTTCAATTTAATGCTCAGAAATACTATCCAAACACGTTCCCCTCCCTGGCTACACCATGGGAGGAGTATAAGTTTCAGGATGGCGGTGACAGTTATTCGCCCCGGTTCCTAGTTTGTACAAGAGCTGATGGAGAGTCTTTCATGTCCACAAGGCCTCAGTTCTTATAAGAGCATTTAGAGGACAAGTTCGGGGAGGTGGAGGGCTTGTCCAAAATGCTCTCTGGGTCAGTTTTGATAAAAACGGCATCCTCTGCCCAGTCACTAGGGTTACTTGCTTGTGACTAGTTGGGGGATGTTAACGTTACCATCACACCACATAAGAGTCTAAATATGGTCCAGGGTTTTATTTTCCATAGGGACCTACTTTTGCAGTCTGATGAGGAACTGCATGCCAACTTAAAGCGTCGAGGTGTTCATTTCGTCTGGCGCGTTAATTGGTGTCAGAGCGATCATTAGGTTTCTACCGGTGCCTTCATATTGGCCTTCAAGGGTGAAACTTTACCTGGAAGGTCAAGATGATGGTCTACTGGTGTGATGTCAAGCCCTCTATCCCTCCCTCAATGCGGTGCTTTAAGTGCGGGAAGTTTGGCCATATGCCTTCCCGCTGTACTTCCAGCCTCACATGTCGAGATTGCAGACGCCCATCACATCCTAATACTCCATGTGCCCCGCCTCCCATCTGTGTCAATTGGGGAGAGCATCATTCACCTTGCTCGCCAGACTGCAGCATCTTACAGAAAGAGCGCAAAATCATGGAATATAAAACCCTGGACCCACTGACCTATACTGAGGCCAAGAGGAAATATGAACGACTGCATCCTGTGCGAATGACTGCCTCATATGCCGCTGCAACGACAAATGTACTAGACCCATCTGTTCCGCGAATTCCAGTTGGATCGCCAAACAGTACAACACATGCCCCCTTGCCCATAGGGAGCACCATCGCCCCTGTTGCTCCTGCGCCACTTACCATGGGAGCGACACCCTCCCCCCCCCCTTCCCCCCCACACACACACATCGGGGATATCCGTCCCCGCTTATAAGCCAGAGAATCGTCCACCTTCTTCGGCTTCTCTCGTTCGCAAGGGGACCCTTTGGTCCCTCCCTTCCCTTGCTTCCACAAGCGGGAAGGCTGACGCCCGACAGTGGCATAAGTGCCCACAACCAGCTGGTCGTAGGGCTTCGTGATCCTCCTCTGTCCTGGAGTCTGATCGGTGAACCCCTCCCAGCCAGTGAAACACAAGGAGCAGCATGATAAATCCTAGAGGAAGATCTCTAAGGCCAAGGAACTTGCGGTGGCACCCACACCACCGCAACCTTCGAGCTCTGCGTCTGAAGATGAGGTGGAGACCCTGTTGTCTGCTGAGGACCTCGATATCGCCGGTCCCTCAGACACAATGGATAGCACTCGCACAGGTGCTCAATCGGTGGCAGCAGGTGACCCAGCGGCGTAATCTACCTCACCAGTCCCTTCACGCCTTTGTCAGCCATGGACAATATCTTACTCCAGTGGAACTGCAGCGGTTTCTTCCACCATCTTGCTGAGCTCAGACAACTTCTCAGCCTCCACGCTTTCCTCTGCATTGCTCTTCAAAAAACTTGGTTTCCGGCAATGCGAACCCCCGCCCTCCGTGGCTATCGAAGTTATTATTGGAACCAGGCAGCTTATGAAAGGGTATCTCGTGGCTTCTGCATCTACGTCCTTCACTCCCTTCACAGCGAGTTTGTCCCTCTACAAACACCTTTAGAGGCTGTCGCTATTCGGGTGTGGACGCCACAGGCTGTTACTGTCTGTAGTCTTTATCTTCCACCTGATGGTGATGTCCTGCAGCATGTCCTGGCTGTGCTGATAGCCCAATTTCCGCCACCTTTCCTGTTACTGGGTGACTTCAACGCCCATAACCCTTTATGGGGTGGGTCAGTGGCCACAGGTCGAGGCGCCACCGTTGAGAATGTATTGACATAGCTCGACCTTTCCATTTTAAATGATGGTGCCTTCACTTATTTCAGTGTGGCGCATGGCACATACTCCGCCATCGACATTTCGATCAGCGGCCCTAGCCTCTTACCGTCTTTCCAATGGAGAGTGCATGACGACCTGTGAGGTAGTGACCACTTCCTGATCTCTCTGTTACTGCCACAGCGTCACTCTTCTGGACGCCCTTGAAGATGGGCTATGAATAAGGCTAACTGGGACTTGTTCTCCTCCACTGCCGCTATTGAGGCTCTTTCTAATGAAGCCATTGATGCGGTGGTTCACTCGGTCACCACCAGCATCGTCACTGCCGCAGAATCTGTCATTCCCCGTTCTTCTGGGTCCCATCGGTGGAGGACTGTGCCTTGGTGGTCGCCTGCGATCGCCGAGGCGATTAACTATTGCAGGCGGGCTCTCGAGCGTCACAAGCAGCACCCCTCGCTAGAAAACCTCATCTCCTTGAAACGTATCCGCCCGCGGGCCCACCGCATCATTCACCAACACAAGCAGGAGTGCTGGGAACGGTATGTCTCCACCATTGGCCTCCATATCTCTCCATCGCAGTTTTGGGCCAAGATTAGGCGCCTCTATGGCTATCGGACCACTGTCAGTGTCCCTGCGCTCTGACTGAATGGAGCAGTTTGTACTGACTCTGACATAATTGCAAACCGGTTAGCAGACCATTTTGCTCTCAGTTCCGCTTCTGTGAATTACCCACTGGCCTTCCGCTCCATTAAAGAGCGGTTGGAACGTCGGAGCCTTTCATTTCACACCCAGCACCCTGAATCCTACATTGTTCAATTCAGTGTGTGAGAATTCTACAGTGCCCTAGCCACTTGCCCTGATACAGCTCCCAGGCAAGATCGCATCTACTGTCAGATGCAGAAACACCTCTCAGTGGACTGCCAGTGACGCCTCCTCCACCTTTACAACCGTATCTGGGTCGAAGGTGAGTTTCCGTCGCAATGGCGGGAAAGCATTGTTATCCCCGTTTTGAAACCTGGCAAGAACCCATTGGAGGTGGACAGATATCGCCCCATTAGCCTCACCAACGTCCTTTGCAAGTTGCTCGAAATCATGGTGAGCCAGCGGTTGAGTTGGGTACTCGAGTCTTGGGGCCTTCTGGCTCTGTCTCAGGGTGGGTTGCGTAACGGCCGCTCTGCCGCCGATGATCTGGTAAGCCTGAAGTCAGCCATCCCAACGGCCTTTGCCCACCGTCAGCACCTTGTCGCTGTCTTTTTTGACATGTGGAAGGCGTACAATGCGACATGGCGCCATCAAATCCTCTCTACGCTTCATGGTTGGAGTCTTAGGGGTCCGCTGCTGATTTTCATACGAAACATTCTGTCGCATCGTACCTACCGCGTGCAAGTCGCGGCCTCCCATACTTCTCCCAGAGTTCAGAAGAACGTGGTACCACAGGGATCTGTCTCAAGTGTCTGCCTGTTTTTAATTTCTATTAATGGCTTCGCTGCGGTGGTGGGAACCTCTGTCTCAGCTTCCTTGAATGCTGACGACTTCTGCTTCTACTATAGCTCCATTGGCATTGCAGCTGCTGAACGTGTGCTGCAGGGCGCTATCCGCAAGGCGCAGTCTTGGGCTGTAGCGCATCTCTTCCAGTTTTCGGCCACCAAGGCCTGCGTTATGCATTTGTGCCAGCGACGCACTGTTCACCCTGAGCCGCAGCTTTACCTTGATGGCGAACCTCTTGCTGTGGTAGATACACATCGGTTTCTGGGTGTGGTTTTTGATGCCTGGTTGACTTGGCTCCCACATATTCGGCAGCTTAAACAGATGTGTTGGCGGCATCTTAAAGCTCTGCGATGCTTGAGTCACACCAGCTGAGGCCCCGACCGATCTACCCTCTTACGGCTCTACCAGGCGTTAATCCAGTCCCGTCTGGATTATGGGAGCCTGGATTATGGGTCAGCATCCTCTTCTGCTTCGAGGGTGCTGGAACCAATCCTTCACAGCTGGATCCGACTTGCCACTGGTGCTTTCCAGGTCAGCCCTATGAACAGCATACTTGTGGAGGCAGCTATCCCTCCACTGCAGTCCCAGCGCCAACGTTTACTGGCCGCATATGCAACACATGTTTGCAGGTTACCCAGGCATCCTAATTATCGTCTCCCATTCCCTCAGTCGGTCGTCCATCTCCCAGAACGTCGGCCCCGGTAGGGTTGTACGATCGCGGTCCGCGTCAGAGAGCTTCTCTCTGCTCTTGGTGTTTTCCCTCTTCCACATCCTTTCCGGGCCCCCCTGCGTACACCTCCGTGGTGTGGGCCCCGGCCTTGCCTTCGGCTTGAATTGGCACAGGGTCCGAAGGACTCACACTCTCCGGAGGCCTTCTGCCGCCGCTTTCTTTCCATCCTTGCCACGTATCAGGGCTCTGGCGTTCTTTACACTAACAGTTCGCTGGTTGCTGGTCGTGTCGGTTATGCTCTCACTCTAGGGGCCATTGCGAACAATGCTCATTGATTGCTCGCTGCAGCGTTCTCACTGCTGAGCTGGTCGCCATCTCTCGTGCCCTATATTATATCCGCTCCTGCTCAGGTGAGTCCTTCGTTATCTGTAGCGACTCCCTGAGCAGTTTACAAGCTATCGACCAGTGCTTCCCTCGCTCTCGTCTGGTGATGGCTGTCCAGGAGCCACTCGACACTCTTGCCCGTTGCAGCCGCTCTGTGGTCTTTGTGTGGACCCCTGGTCATGTCGTGTTCCCGGTCAATGAACATGTTGACGCCTGGCCAAACAAGTGGTCCACATTTTGTTGGCCTATCCCCGTTTAGCTGTTCTCAGGCAGACATTTGCGCTGCCTGATGCGCTCCCTGCCCTTTTAACAGATGACACCGCCATGGCAGGCTTAGTTTTGCGTTTTATTCGGGCAGGGGCTTTTATCACTCAATATAAGTGTTTGACTTTTTTTGTGTTGAGTCGGGCCTTTGGCCTAAGATTTTAGACTGAGTTTTTCGTGTGTTTCTCGGCTGTTGGCTTTTCCTTTTTTTGTCTCTATGGTCGGTCAACCACTGTCACACTCAATGTGATTTTATTTCCTTTTGTCTGGTATCTTTCTGAGTCTTCCTTGTCCTGTGTCGCCTGTCGTGTTTTCTATACTTCGCTTTTATTCTGTGTGGGTGTTTGAAATTTTGGAAAAAGGGACCGATGACCATAGCAGTCTGCTCACTTCAATTGCACAAACTAACCGACCAATCATAATGACTGGCAGAAACTGTGTTCGAAACGTACTACATCATACTCTGAAGTGTCTTAAGTCATGATATAGCGATATGCACACTCACGAATGTCGGCAGTACAGCGTACACAAGATATAAAATGGCAGTGCATTGACAGAACACTCATTTGTACTTACGTGATTCATGTGAAAATATATACAACATGATTATGGCCACCGGCCGGGGTGGCCAAGCGGTTAAAGGCGCTACAGTCTGGAACCGCGCGACCGCTACGGTCGCAGATTCGAATTCTGCCTCGGGCATGGATGTGTGTGATGTCCTTAGGTTAGTTAGGTTTAAGTAGTTCTAAGTTCTAGGGGACTGATGATCTTAGAAGCTAAGTCCCATAGTGCTCAGAGCCATTTGAAGCATTTGATTATGGCCATACGACGAGTCTTAACAGTCTTGGAACGTGAAGTCGTAGTCAGAGCGAGACGCATGCGACATTCCATTTCGGAAATTGTGAGGGAATTCAGTATTCTGAAACACAGTGTCAAGAGCGTGCCGAGAATAAATAATTTCTAGTTTTACATCTCATTAAGGACGACGCAGTAGGTGACGACCTTCACTTAAGGACAGAGAGCAGCGGCATTTGCGTAGAGTTGTCACTGCTGACAGACAACCAACAATGTGTTCAATAATCACAGAAATGGATATAGGTCGTATGTTGAAAGTATCTGTTATGACAGTGCTCCGAAATTTGTCGTTAATGAACGACGGGTGCAGACGATCAGCGCGAGTACTTTTGCTAATAGGACTGCATCGTCCGCAGCGCCTATCCGGTCTAGTGACCATATTTGTAAGAGCCGAGACGAGTATAAAACGGTCGTCTAATCAAATGAGGCCCGATTTAACAGGTAAGAGTTTATGGTAGGGTTCGAGTGTGGCGCAGACACCACAAGGCCTTGGACCCAAGTTGTCATCAACGCACTGTGCAACCTGGTGGTGGCTCCATAATTGTGTGGGCTGTGTTTACAAGTAATGGACTGGATGCTCTGTTCCAACTGAAGCGACCACTGATTGCAGCTGGTTACGTCTGGCTGCTTAGAGACCATACAGACATTCATGGACCTCTTGTTCCCAAACAACCATGGATTTTTTGAGGATGACAATGCGTCATGTCACCAGAGCACAGTTGTTCAGGGTAGTTTTGAAGAAATTTCTGAGCAGTTGGTGATAATGATTTGGACACTCAGATCACGCGACATGAATCCCATTGAACACTTACAGAACAGTACTGAGAGGTCAGTTATGTACAAAATCATTCACTGGCAACACTTTTCCAGTTATGGAGGCTATAGAGAGGCTCAATATTTCTACAAGGAACTTCCAACAACTTGTCGATTCCATGCCTCGTCGCGTTGCTGCATTACACCCAACAATGGGAGGTCCTACCCTATGTCAGAGGGGAGATGCGACTTTGTTAATTAGTATGTATTCGCAACAACTGACCGCTCATTACCAGTGGTAAGACGGACGTTTAGCAAGTAGTAGATTTGTTTCACTATGAATTATACTCTGCAAGAATCATAAGTGCCTGCACTCAGTATGTTACGAAAGTGTATATAGATAGATTTAGCGCCGTGCAGTCTATGAATATCAAATCTGTAGTCACCCTTCTGTGTACCTTCGCGGTGTACAATCGTTCCCTACGCGTTTGACAATGTTTAGCAATGAGGATGGAACTTACTAAATATCCAAATATCATTTTGATGGTGGTGGTGGTGGTTAGTGTTTAACGTCCCGTCGACAACAAGGTCATTAGAGACGGAGCGCAAGCTCGGGTTAGGGAAAGATTGGGAAGGAAATCGGCCGTGCCCTTTCAAAGGAACCATCTCGGCATTCGCTTGAAATGATTTAGGGAAATCACGGAAAACCTAAATCAGGATGGCCGGAGACGGGATTGAACCATCGTCCTACCGAATGCGAGTCCAGTGTGCTAACCACTGCGCCACCTCGCACGGTTATCATTTTGATTTTAAATTTGTATAATACACTCGTTTATGACGCGTATACACTGCCCAGATACCACTAGTGTTTGGGTAAATATGTTCTAGCCAGAGAGTGTGATATGAGGTGGACAAAAAGTCCGACCTCTTCTTGACATTGCTGATTAATTTTTGATGATGATAATTTCTTCCAGCGACCAGAATCCATCGTGATCCTGCTCTTATTGGAATCTTTCCCTTTTAGCTGTACAAGCAATTGTCGGTCATCAACACGAAGTTGTTCGTTAGCAAAGAATTTGAAACAAATCACAGATATTTGTCACTATCAGAAGAAGTGTCTGACAGGAAATGGAGTTGTCCACTGTGCATGGTGGTCTGCAGGAGTCAGAAGTGCGAATACACATTGCGATATAAAATTGTGTATTGACTCTTTGCAGTCCATAAACAACAACTTTGCAGGCTCTCTGAAGAAGACTGTTACACCACGTGACCATTCACTAACTGTAGCAGAATATTTGTGATTAATTATGGAAATTAATTAATTAGAGTCGTTGTACAAATTCCCCCACCTTCTCACTTCCAACAACTACGACGGACGATAATTTGATCCCTCAATAAAGGTCCTGTCAGCTGATCCCTTGCTTTGGTGTAGTTGTAACATACAATTCACTTCGCCAGCGTCTGACGCCGTATATTTTCGTTAGGTATGCAATTGGCCCATCTAATTTTCAGCATTCGTCGGTGGAACCTGTTATTGTCGTCTTATTTGAATTGCTGATGATCCAAGTTTAACGCAACTACTTCTCACACAAACATCACATTTCATTCGATGGCAAGGAATTTCTCTTTCTCAGAAAGACTTTTCTTGTTATTAGAAACCTTTTTTTATCCTCTTAGACCGTCATCACTCATTTTATTGCACCAAGTCACAAACCTCTTTACTCCTTTTAGATATGTGTCACATCCTCTTCTTATCCACTCAGATTACTTGATTTAATAGGATTAAATTTCAATGCCCAAGTATAATTTTATGACTTTCGTCTTATAATCTCATTTCACGACACTAGACATTCCACTCAACTCTTCCACCAAGTTTAAATTTCCTCACATTGTATTTAGTTATCTTCCAAATTCGCCTTGTTTTACTTCGCAGCTTGCCTACTGCACCAATAGAATAACACTATTTCTCCCCTCTAGATTACTGATTTGTTTTCATGAATCCTCTTATAACTTTTATTACTGCAATCCATCTGCTGTAGAAAGTTTAGTCATTCCCCTCTCGTAAATTATCAGTGCTACCTTCAGAATGTCAGGGAATTCCTTCAATTCAGTGTTGGTACATAATCTTGTAAACATAAATGTAAATACTAGCATTTGCATTGAGTGATTTGGAGATACTACAGAGGACCTAAACCTGGATGGGCGGATGATGTTTTCAACTTCCATACCTCCTGATGTTCGTCAAGTGTTCTACTTGTGCTCCACCACGCTCATTGTGTTACGTTACTAATGGTGGTCCGGAGGAACCATCAGTGGGGAATTCAGTATTCCGAAACACAGTGACAGGAGCGTGCCGAGAGTAATTAATTTCAAGTAGTACCTCTCATTAAAGACAACGCAGTAGCTGACGGCCTTTGCTTAAGGACCGAGAGCAGCGGCGTTTGCGTAGAGTTGTCACTGCTGACAGACAACCAACACTGTGTCCAGCAATCGCAGAAATCAGTATGGGTCGTATGTTGAAAGTATCTGTTAGGACTGTGATCCGAAAATCGTCCTTAATGAGTTACGGTCGCAGACGACAGGCGAGAGTGCTTTTGCTAATAGGATGACATCGTCCTCAGAGCCTATCCGGACTAGTGACCATATTGGTAAGAGCCGAGACGTCTGGAAAAAGGTCGTCTAATCAAATGAGACCCGATTTAATTGGTAAGAGTTTATGGTAGGGTTCGAGTGTGTTGCAGGTGCCACGAGGCCTTGGACCCGAGTTGTCAACAACACACTGTGTAACTTTGTGGTGGCTTCATAACTATGTGGGTTGTTGTAACACTTCAGGCTTTCTCGGTGATCTAATGACATCTTGGGTTGTCGGGTGCTCTGCCGGATATCAGCGACGCTGATATCCGGCAGAACACCCGACAACCCAAGATGATATGTGGGTTGTGTTTACAAGGAGTGCACTTTATGCTCTGTTCGAATTTAAGCGACCATTGATTGGTTCTGGTTTTTGTTTGGCTACTTTGAAATCATTTACAGCCATTCATGGACCTCTTGTTCCCAAACAACCATGGATTCTTTATGGATGACAATGCGCCATGGCACCTGAGCACAATTGTTCGAGATTGGTTTGAAGAACATTCTGAGCAGTTGGAGCGAATGATTTGGTAACTCAGGTCACCCGACCTGAATCCCAAGGGACATTTATAGAACATAAACGAGAGGTCAGTTACGTACAAAATTATTCAACGCTAACACTTTCCTATTTATGGAGGCTATTGAGGCAGCCAGGCTCAATCTTTCTACAAGGGACTTCCAACAACTAAACCTAAACTTTGATGGCCTCATGCTGATTTAAAAAGCTGTTCTTCCCGTTGCGAGTCCAGGATTCTACGTCTGCACCACCACGATTGTGTTAAACACAAATAGTGGTGATTTGCAGGTGTCATAAGTGATAGTACACATTACATTATAAAAATTGTAATACTATCCCTTATGACGCCTTGCAGGTCACAAACAACGACGTTCCAGTATGTCTTCTGCAGTCAGACGATGAACTACGCGCCAACCTAGAAAGACAAGGTGTTCACTTCATCCGGCGCATCAGTCGGGGTCCGAGGGAAAATCAGGTAGTCACCGGTGCCTACATCTTGGCCTTTGAGGGTGATGTCTTACCCGAAAAGGTCAAGGTGATGATTTACCACTGTGATGTGAAGCCATATATCCCCCTCCGATGAGGTGTTTGGGCATCTGTCCGCCCAATGTACTTCCAGCATCACGTGTCGAGATTGTGGACGTCCTTCTCATCCCAATACTCCATGGTCCCCGCCTTCCATCTGTGTTAACTGTGGAGAAGACCATTCCCCCTGCTCGCCAGACTGTAGGGTATTCCAGAAAGAACGGAAGATAATGGAATATAAGACCCTGGACCGCCTGACCTACACCAAGGCTAAGCAGAAATATGAGGGGCTGCATGCTGTGCCAATGACGTACACCTACGCTGCTGCTGCAACAATGGTTCTCCCATTTCTCATGTCATAATGTACGGTTGGATCTATGATCTGTCAGAATCCACCAGCCCCCACGATTGTGGGGGGCACTTCACACCTTGTTGCTCCTGCTCCATCTACTTCAGGAGCAACGTCCCCCCAACCATCGGGGACATCAGTTCCCACTTCCCAGCCAGAGAAGCGTAAGACTTCTTTGGCTACTCTCGCCAGGAAATGGTCTCTTGGGGACCTCCCTTCGCAAGTTCCGACCAGCGGAAAAGCAGACACCTGCAAGTGGCTGAAACAACAACCAGTCGCTGGTCGTAGGGCCTCACGGTCGTCGTCCGTCCCTGAGACTGCCCCATTGACGCCCTGCCATCCTGAACCATGTAAGGCACAGCACGAGAAGCAGAAAAAGAAGAAGATTCCCAAGAATCACGACATTGCGGTGGCACCCGTCCCATCGCTTCCTGCAAGCTCCGCAGCTGAGGATGAGGTCGAGATTCTGGTGTCTGCTGAAGACCTGGATCTCACCGGACCCTCGGACGCAATGGATATCACTCGATCGGGTACTGAATCGGTTGCAGCAAGTGACCCAGCGGCGTAATCTGCCTCCCCAGTCCCTACACGCCTTTCTCAGCCATGGACAATGTCATCCTCCAGTGGAACTTTGGCAGTTTCTTCCACAATCTAGCTGAGCTCGTACAACTTCTCAGCCTTCACTCTTTCATCTGCATTGCTCCTCAGGATACTTGGTTTCCAGCGATGCGAACCCCCGCCCTCCGTAGCTATCGGGGTTATTATAAGAACTGAGCAGCTTATGCCAGGGTATCTGGTGATGTGTGTATCTATGTCCTTCACTCTCTTCACAGCGAGTCTGTCCCTCTACAAACACCTTTAGATGCTGTCGCTGTTTGAGTGTGGACGCCACAGGCTGTTACTGTCTGCAGTCTGTATCTTCCACCAGAAGGTGATGTCCTGCAGCGTGTCCTCGCTGCACTGATATCCCCAATTGCCGCGACCTTTCTTGTTACTGGGCGACTTCAACGCCCATAACCCTCTGTGGGGTGGGTCAGTGGCAACAGGTCGAGGCGCCACCATTTAGCATGTATTGGCACAGCTCGACCTTTCCATTTTAAATGATGGTGCCTTCACTTATTTCAGTGTGGCGCATGGCACATACTCCACCATCGACCTTTCGATCTGCAGCCCTAGCCTCTTTCCGTCTTTCCAATGGACTGTGAATGACGACCTGTGTGGTAGTGACCACTTCCTGATCCTTCTGTCATTGCCACAGCGTCACTCTCCTGGGCGCCCTTGCAGATGCGCTATGTATAAGGCTGACTGGGACTTGTTCTCCTCCACTGCCCCTATTTAGTTTCTTTCGACTGAAGCCATTGATGTGGTGGTCCACTCGGTCACCACCGGCATCGTTACTGCCGCAGAATCTGTCATTCCCCGTTCTTCTGGGTCCCCTTGGTGGAGGACTGTGCCTTGGAGGGAGCCTGCGATCGCCGAGGCGATTAAAAATCGCAGGCAGGCGCTCCAGCGTCACAAGCAGCATCCCTCATCAGAAAATCTCATCACCTTTAAACGTATCCACACGCAGGCCCGCCACATCATTCGCCAACACAAGCAGGAGTGCTGGGAACGGTATGTCTCGACCACTGGCCTCCATATCTCTCCATCGCAGGTTTGGGCCAAGATTAGGCACCTCTATGGCTATCGGACCCTTGTCAGCGTCCTTGCCCTCTGACTGAATGGAGTAGTTTGTACTGACTCTGACATAATTAAAAACCGGTTAGCAGACCATTTTGCTCTCAGTTCCGCTTCTGTGAATTACCCACTGGCCTTTCGCTCCATTAAAGAGCGGTTGGAACGTCGGAGCCTTACATTTCATACCCGCCATCCTGAATCATACAATGTTCCATTCAGTGAGTGGGAATTCTACAGTGCCCTAGCCGCTTCCCCTGATTCAGCTCCTGGGCCAGATCGCATTCACTGTCAGATGCTGAAACACATCTCAGTTGGCTGCCAGCGACGCCTCCTCCACCTTTACAACAGTATCTGGGTCGAGGGTGAGTTTCCATCACAATGACAGGAAAGCATTTTTATCCCCGTTTTGAAACCTGGCAGGAACCCATTGGAGGTGGACAGCTACCGCCCCATTAGCCTCACAAACGTTCTTTGCAAGTTGCTCGAACGCATGGTGAGCCAGCAGTTGAGTTGGGTCCTCGAGTCTCAGAGCCTTCTGGCTCCATCTCAGGGTGGGTTGCGTAAAGGCCGCTCTGCCACCGATAATCTGGTGAGCCTGGAGTCAGCCATCCACACAGACTTTGCCCACCGTCAGCACGGCGTCGCTGTCTTTTTCGACATGCGGCAGGCGTACGATACAACATGGCGCTATCACATCCTCTCTACGCTTCATGGTTGGGGTCTTGGGGGTCCGCTGCCGATTTAAATACGAAATCTTCTGTCGCATCGTACCTTCCACGTGCAAGTCGCGGCCTCCCATAGTTCCCCCTGAGTTCAGGAGAACAGGGTACCACAGGGCTCTGTCTTAAATGGCTGCCTGTTTGCAATAAACTGGTTCGCTGCGGTGGTGGGAACGTCTGTCTCAACTTCCTTGTATGCTGACGACTTCTGCCTCTACTATAGCTCCATTGGGATTGCAGCTGCTGAATGTCTGCTGCAGGGCGCCATCCGCAAGGCGCAGTCTTGGGCTGTAGTGCATGGCTTTCAGTTTTCGGCCGCCAAGGTCTGCATTATGCATTTCTGCCGGGGACACACTGTTCACCCTGACCCGCGTCTTTATGTTGCCGGCGAACTTCTTGCTGTGGTGGATACACATCGATTTTTGGGTGTGGTTTTTGATGCCCCATTGACTTGGCTCCCACATATTCGGCAGCTTAAACAGATGTGTTGGCGGCATCTTAATGCTCTGCGATGCTTCAGCCACACTAGCTGGGGCGCCGACCGATCTACCCTCTTACGGCTCTACCAGGCGTTAATCAAGTCCCATCTGGATAATGGCAGCCTGGCTTATGGTTCAGCATCCCCATATGCGTTGCGGGTGCTGGACCCAGTCCTTCACAGCGGGATCTGACTTGCCACTGGTGCTATCCGGACCAGCCCTGTGGACAACATGCTTGTGGAGGCAGGTTTCCCTCCACTGCAGTTACCGCGCCAACGCTTACTGGCCGCTTATGCTACGCATATTTGTAGCTTGCCTGGGCATCCTAATTATCGTCTCCCGTTCCCTCAGTCGGTCGTCCATCTTCCAGAACATTGGCACCGGTTGGGTTGTACGATCGTGGTCTGAGTCAGAGAGCTTCTCTCTGGGCTTGGGGTTTTCCCTCTTCCACCTCTTTTCCGGGCCCCTCTGCGTACATCCCTGTGATGTGTGCCCCACCCTTGCCTTCGGCTCGAATTGGTACAGGACCCGAAGGACTCAATCCCTCCGGAGGCCTTCCGCTGCCGCTTCCTTTCCATCCTTGCCACATCCCAGGGCTCTGGCGTTGCTTACACTGACGGTTCGATGGTTGCTGGTCGTGTCGGTTATGGTCTCACTCTAGGGGACCATTACGAATAACATTCATTTCTGGCTGGCTGTAGCGTTTTCACTGCTGCGATGGTCGCCATTTTTCGTGCCCTAGGGTATATCCGCTCCTGCTCAGGTGAGTCCTTTGTTATCTGAAGTGACTCCCTGAGTCGTTTACGAGCTATCGACCAGTGTTTCCCTCGCTCTCGTCTGGTGCTTGCTATGCAGGAGTCCCTCCATACTCTTGCCCGTTGCGGCCGTTCTGTGGACTTTGTGTGGACCCCCGGCCATGTTAGGATACCAGGTAATGAACATGTAGGCCGATTGGCCAAACAGGCCACCAGTAAACCATCTCTGGATGTTGACCTCTCGGAGACTGATTTGCGAGCATTCTTACGCCGCAAAGCTGTCGCGCTTCCAGACGCTGCAATGGTGCGATCTGACCACACACAATAAACTCCATGCTATCAAGGAGATGACGACTGTGTGACGGTCATCCCTGTGAGCCACTCGCAGGGAATCAGTAGTCCTTTGTCGGCTTCACATTGGCCACACCCGCTTGACACACAGCCATTTACTGCGCCATGAGGACCAGCCTCTATGTCGCTGCGGGGTGGCTTTGACATTGGTCAACATTTTGTTGGCCTGTGCCCTTTTAACTGTGGTCAGGCAGACGTTTGTGCTGCCTGATCCGCTCCCTGCCCTTTTAAGAGATGACACTGCTATGTCAGGCTAAGTTTTGCGTTTTATTCGGGCAGGGGGCTTTTATCCCTTAATCCAAGTGTTTGTCATGTTTTATTGATTCTGGCCTTTGGCCTCCGAATTTAGTCTGAGATTTTAGTGTCTTTCTCGGTGGTTGGCTTTTCCTTTCTTGTCTCTATGGTTGGCCAATCACTGTCACACTCTGTGTGATTTTAATTCCTTTTGTCTGGACTCTGTCTAAGTCTTTCTTTTCCTGTGTCGTCTGTCGTCTTTCCCATTGTCGCTTTTATTCTGTGTGGGTGTTCTTAAGTTTTGGAAAAAGGGATCAATGGCAGTAGCAGTCTAGTCCCTTTAATCCCACAAACCAACCAACCAACCAACATTGCATTCGATGTCAAGGAATTTATCTTTCTCAGAAACACTTTTCTTGATATTACAAATCTTTTTTTATCCTCTTAGACCGTCATCACTCATTTTATTGCAACTAGTCACAAAGATGTGTGACACATCCTGATCGTATGCACTCAGATTACTTTATTTAATAGGATTACATTTTAGTGCCCAATTATAATTTTATGACTTTCATCTGATCTCACGTAACTAGCCATTCCACTCAGCTCTTCCACTAAGTTTAAATTTCTTCACTTTGTATTTTAATTATCTTTCAAAATTCGCCTTGGTTTCCTTCGAAGCTTGCCTGCTGTACCGGTAGAATATCGAATATCATTATTTCTCCCCTGTCGAGTACTGCTACGTTTTCATGAAGCCTCTTACAATTTTATAACTGCAATCCGTTTGCTGTAGACAGTTTAGGCATTCAACTCCCTTAAATTACGTATGCTACCTTCAGAATTTCAAGGAGTTTCTTGAGTTCAATGTTAGTACATAATCTTCTAAACATAAATGTAAATACTATCATTTCCACTGAGTGACTTAGAGATGCCACAGAGGACTTCAGCGTGGATGGAAAATTGTTGTTTTGAACTGACGTCCCTCCTGTCGTGCGTCAAGTGTTCTACTTGTGCTCCACCACGCTCATTGTGTTACGTTACTAATGGTGGCCAGGAGGAACCATCAGTGCGGATATGCTCTGCCTTAAGAAAATGTTTATTCTCACCTATGACTTCTGGCTGGCCACATACAACGACGTTCCAGTCTCTCATTTGTGACCCATGAACGTACGCTAGTTGCAAGGCAATGATTGTTACTATGTATGGAATTTATTATACATCAAATATACTTTGTTATTCCGGTTGTATGAGATGAATGTAATAGATCAGGGCACTGCTTAGTGTAGCCCCATGCAGTGTTTTTGGATTCGTATGGCCAACCTCTAACAATAAAGTTCGTTGAGCGAAGTCAGAACGGTCGATCGGGCAACACTGAACACTGGCGACTCACAACGCTGCACATGCATAGCGGTCGGTGTTGACTACCTGCCCCCACCGAAGTTCATTTGAGCATCGTGTATGTTCCGTGATAGACCTGTTGATCGAAGTGACTGATCAGTGCATTAGTTCTGAACTGAGAACATGACAATGACGAGCAAAGGTTCAACTTAAAGAGTTGTTTTATGCTTTGTATGACACCAAAAGAAACACGTGAAATGCTGGTACATGTTCCATGAAATGTGTGTACAAATGGTTTGCGTAACAGTTAATAAATCTGTTCCGTGACTGAACGAAAGAAGAAGTCAGAAAAGTTTCAACGTTTTGTAAGTGAGATGGTTCTGGAGAGGAGTGCAACCTCGCATTGGGGAGTTATGTGGACACAATCGGCTATGGTCTGCTAACATTTGCCTTAAAGAATTTAGGGAAACCGCAGAGTACCTAAAATTTGATGGCCTGATGTTGATTTAAAAAGCTGTTCTTCCGTTGCGACTCCAGGATTCTACGTCTGCACTACCACGATTTTGTTTTATCCTAATAGTGGTGATTTGCAGGTGTCATAAGTGATAGTACACACTGCATTACGAAAATTGCATACTATCCCTTATGACGCCTTGCATGTCACAAACAACGACGTTCCAGTATGTCTTCTGTGGACCATTACACCACATGATAGTCCACTAGCTGTAAGACAATTGTTGTGGGTATGTCTGTAATTTACTAAATATCAATTTTGCTTTGGTATCCTATCGGTATCAGGTGCATGTAACAGAGCAGGCCGCTGCTTAGTGCAGTCGTATGCAGTATTGCTGGAGTCTTGTGTATGGTTCCGCATTGATCATGAGGCAGTTGACAGCTTAGACTTTATCGTTACACTGGCGAAACAGTTTCACAACTTTTACCACGTAGACAACAACGCACTGTGCAACCTGGCGGTGGCTCCATAATTGTGTGGGCTGTGTTTACAAGTAATGGACTGGATGCTCTGTTCCAACTGAAGTGACCACTGATTGCAGCTGGTTACGTTTGGATACTTGGAGACCATACAGACATTCATGGACCTCTTGTTCCCAAACAACCATGGATTTTTTTAAGGATGACAATGCTCCATGTCACCAGAGCTCAATTTTTCAGGACAGTTTTGAAGAACATTCTGAGCAGTTCAGGATAATGATTTGCATACTCAGATCAACCGACACAAATCCCATTGAACTTTTATAGAACATAATAGAGAGGTCAGTTACATACAAAATCATTCACCGGTAACACTTTCCCAGTTATGGAGGCTATAGAGGCCACATGGGTCAATATTTCTACAAGGGACTTCCAACAACTTGTCGATTCCATGCCACGTCGAGTTGCTGCATTACACCCAACAATGGGAGGTCCTACCCTATGTCAGAGGGGAAATGCGACTTTAATAATTAGTACGTATTCGCAACGGTTGGTAGCTCATTTCCAGTGGTAATACAGACTTTTAACAAATGGTAGATTTCTTTGACTATGAATGATACTCTTCTGTGGACCTTCTCGCTGTACAGTCGTTCTCTACGCATTTTACAGTGTTTAGGGATAAGTATGGAAGTTACTAAATATCCAAATATCATTTTGATTTTAAATTTCTATAATACACTCGTTTATGATGCGTAGGCACAGCCCAGATACCATTAGTGTTTGGGTACCTATATTCTAGCCAGAAAGTGTGATATGAGGTGGACAACAAGTCCGACCACTTCATGACATTGCTGATTAATTTTTGATGATGATAATTTCTTCCAGCGACCAGAATCCATCGTGATCCTGCTGTTATTGGAATCATTCCTATTTAACCGCATAAGCAACTGTTGGTCATCAACACGAAGTTGTTCGTTAGTAAATAATTTGAAACGATTCACAGATATTTCTCACTATTAGAAGAAGTGTCTGACAGGAAATGGATTTGTCCATTGTCCATGGTGGTCTGCAGGGGTCAGAAGTGCGAATATACATTGCGATAAAAATTGTGTATTTGTACTTTTGACTCCTTGCAGTCCATAAACAACTTTGCAGGCTCTCTGCAGATGACTGTTACACCACGAGACCGTTCACTAACTGTATCAGAATATTTGTGAATATGTATGGAAATTAATTGATCAGAGTCGCTGTACAAATTTCCCCCACCCTCACACTTCCAAAAATTACGACGGACAATTATTTGATGCCTCAATAATGGTCCTGACAACTGATCCCTTGTTTTGGTCTAGTTGAACCTACATTTCTACTCACCAGCGTCTGAAGCAGTATATTTTCGTTGGGTATGCATCTGAAAGTATTTGTACGGGGTGTAGCCATGTATGGAAGTGAAACGTGGACGATAAATAGTTTAGACAAAAAGAGAATGGAAGCTTTTGAAGTATGGTGCTACAAAAAGAATGCTGAAGATTAGGTGGGTGGATCACATAACTAATGAGGAGGTATTGAATAGAATTAGGGAGAAAAGGAGCTTGTGGCACAACATGACTAGAAGAAGGGATCGTTTGGTAGGACATGTTCTGAGACATCGAGGGTTCACCAATTTAGTATTGGAGGGCAGCGTGGAGGGTAAAAATCGTAGAGGGAGACCAAGAGATGAATACACTAAGCGGATTCAAAAGGATGTAGGCTGCCGTAGGTATTGGGAGATGAAGAAGCTTGCACAGGATAGAGTAGCATGGATAGCTGCATCAAACCAGTCTCAGGACTGAAGACCACCACCACAACAACAACAACAACAACATGCAACTGGCGCATCTAATTTTCGTCATTCGTCGGTAGAACGTGTTATTGACGTCTTATTTGAATTGCTGATGATCCAAGTTTAACGCAGAAACTTCTCACCGAAACATAACGTTGCATTCGATGGTAAGGAATTTCTCTTTGTCAGAAACACTTTTCTCGGTATTGAAAATTTTTTTTTATCCTCTTAGACCGTCATCACTCATTTTATTGCACCTAGACACAAACCTAATTACTCATTTTAGAAGTGTGTCACATCCTCATCGTATGCACTCAAATTACTTTCTTTAATAGGATTGCATTTCAGTGCCCAAGTATAATTTTATGACTTTCATCTTATAATCTGATCTCACGTAACTAGCCATTCCACTCAACTCTTCCACTAAGTTTAAAGTTCTTCACTGTGTATTTGAATTATCTTTCAAAATTCGCCTTCGTTTCCTTCGAAGCTTGCCTACTGTACCGATAGAACACTATTTCTCCCCTGTCGAGTACTGCTACGTTTTCATGAATCCTCTTATAACTTTTATAACTGCAGTCCGTTTCCTGTAGAAAGTTTAGGAATCCACGTTTCGTAAATTATGTAAGCTACCTTCAGAATTTCAATGAATTCCTTCAATTCAGTGTTAGTACATAATCTTCTAAACATAAATGTAAATACTAGCATTTGCACTCAGTGACTTAGAGCTGCCATGGAGGACTTAAACCTTGATGGAAGGATGGTGTTTTGCACTTACGTACCTCCTGATGTGTGTCAAGTGTTCTACTTGTGCCCCAGCACGCTCATTGAGTTACGTTACTAATGGTGGTCAGGAGGAACCATCAGTGCGGATATACTTTGTCTTAAGAAAATGTTTATTCTCACCTATGACGTCTGGCAGGTCACATACAACGACGTTCCAATCTCTCATCTGTGGCCTAAGAACATACGCTAGCTGCAAGGCAATGATTGTGACTATGTGTGTAATTTATTATACAACATATATGCTTTGTTATTTTGGTTGTATGAGATACATGTAATAGAGCAGGGCACTGCTTAGTGTAGTCCCATGCAGTGTTTGTGGAGTCGTAGGTTGAACCTCGGACAATAAAGTTCGTTGAATGAAGTCAGAACGCTCGATCGGGCAACACTGGCGGCTCACAACGCCCACATGCATACCGGTCGGTGTTGACTGCCTGCCCCCACCGTAGTTCAGTTGAACATCGTGTATGTTCCGTGACAGACCTGTTGATCGAAGTGCTTGATCAGTGCATTAGTTGTAAACTGAGAACATGACAATGAACGAGCAAAGGATCAACTTAAAGAGTTGTTTTATGCTTTGCAAAACACCGAAAGAAACGCATACAATGCTGGTACATGTTCCATGAAATGTGTGTACGAGAGGTTCACGTAAGAGTTAATAAATCTGTTCCGTTACTTAATGAAAGAAGACGTCAGAAAACTTTCAACGTGTTGTGAGAAACATGGTTCTGGAGAGGAGTGCAACCTCGTATTGGGGAGTTATGTGGACACAATAGGCTTTCTGCTACTAACATTTGCCTTGAAGAATTTAGGGAAACCGCAGAGTACCTAAACTTTGATGGCCTGATGCTGATTTAAAAAGCTGTTCTTCCCGTTGCGAGTCCAGGATACTACGTCTGCACCACCACGATTGTGTTAAACACAAATAATGGTGATTTGCAGGTGTCATAAGTGATAGTATACATTACATTATAAAAATTGTAATACCATCTCTTATGACGCCTTGCAGGTCACAAACAACGACGTTCCAGTATGTCTTCTGTGGACCATTACACCACATGGTCGTCAATTAGCTGTAAGACAACGGTTGTGGATAAGTATATATTTTACTAATGTCAATTTTATTTTATTATTCTATTGGTATCAGGTGTATGTAACAGAGCAGGCCGCTGCTTAGTGCAGTTTTATGCAGTATTGCTGGAGCCTTGTGTATTGTTCCGCATTGATCGTGAGGCAGTTCAGAGCTTTGACTTTATCGTTACACTGGCGATACATTTTCAACTCTTGCAGTATTTTCTGTTCTTATTATGTAATGTATTTATGTATTCTAGGTATACTCTGTATCGCATGGAAGTACAAACGTACAGAACGTTCATACATTTTTTCAGTCCAAATATTTTGGTGCCTCCTCTTTTTTCCGCAGAAATTCTTGTAACATAATTTTTTTTCATAATGACTGGCAGAAACTATGTTCGAAACGTACTGCATCATACTCTGAGGTGACAGAAGTCATGATATAGCCATCTGCACATATCGGCAGTATAGCGTACACAAGATATAAAACGGCAGTGCATTGACAGAACACTTGTTTGTACTTACGTGTTTAATGTGAAAACGTATACAACCTGAATATGGCCATACGACGTGTCTTAACAGACTTTGAACGTGAAATCGTAGTTAGAGCGAGACGCTTGCGACATTCCATTTCGAAAATCGTTAGGGAATTCGATATTTCGAAACACAGTGTCAAGAGCGTGACGAGAATAAACTAATTTCAAGTATTACCTCTCATTAAGGGCGAAGCAGTAGCTGACGACCTTCACTTAAGGACCGAGAGCAGCGGCGTTTGCGAAGAGTTGTCACTGCTGACAGACAACCTACACTGTGTCCAGTAATCGCAGAAATCAATATAGGGTCTTTTGTTGAAAGTATCTGTTAGGACAATGCTCCGAAATCTGTCGGTAATGAACTACGGGCGCAGACGACTGGCGCGAGTGCTTTTGCTAATAGGACGACATCGTCTGCAGTGCCTATCCTGATTAGTGACCATATTGGTAAGAGCCGAGATGACTGGAAAACGGTCGTCTAATCAAATGAGACCCGATTTAATTGGTAAGAGTTTATGGTAGGGCTCGAGTGTGTTGCAGATGCCAAGAGGCCTTGGACCCGAGTTGTCAACAACGCACTGTGCAACCTGGTGTTGGCTCCATAACCATGTGGGCTGTGTTTACAAGGAATGGACTGATTGGAGCTTGTTTTTTTTTTTTTTTTTTTTTTTTTTTTTTTTTTTTTTTTTTTTTTTTTTTTGCTACTTGGAAGTCATTTACAGCCATTTATGGACCTCTTGTTCCCAAAACCATGGATTTTTTATGGATGACAATGCGCCATGGCACCAGACCACAATTGTTCGAGATTGGTTTGAAGAACATTCTGAGCAGTTGGAGCGAATGATTTGGTAACGCAGGTCACCCGACATGAATCCCATCGGACATTTATAGAACATAATCGAGAGGTCAGTTACAAACAAAATCATTCACCGGTAACACTTTCCCAGTTATGGAGGCTATAGAGGCCACATGGGTCAATATTTCTACAAGGGACTTCCAACACCTTGGAACTGCAATCGTCTTACACAAAGACATTGAGCACACAAACATAGAGCTCCCTGAACTGGAACAAACCGAGGCCACGTCCGTCAGAGTCAAGTTCAACGGAGCCTTCAGGCTACACTGATATCGATATACAACAGTTCTGAAGGCATTTCAACACGCGATATCGGCAGACTACTCAACAATTCACCACGAGTAATAGTCTCTGGAGATAAGAACACAAAACACCCAGAATGGAATTCACGCATACGAAATCACAACGGCAAAAAACTATACGAACATTCACTAGGTAGAAACTACATTACACTAACGCCGTCTGAACCGACGCACATTCCCTATCAGAGGGGACACAGGCCAGACGTGTTAAACATGGCCCTCATCAAGAGCATTACATCGACACTCAACGTTGCCGTTGAAAACGATCTGCCCTCAAACCACCAACCTGTAATACTATACATTTGAGGAAACACTGCAGCATATGGAACAACGCAGGATGTTGGACTTTGTTCAAGGAAACACTCGATAGCCACATCCCACCCATACACGAAATTAACGAAACAGCACAAATTGACGAGGCAGTAGAGACCCTCACTAACGCCGCCCAGGACGCAATGGCGGGCACCATACCTGATCGCGCCTCACAACAACACAGTGCGGCCATGCACCAGGAAATCCTGGGCCTAATCTCAATGAGGAATCGCCTCAGGAGACAATGGCACCGTACCAGGCGTCAGTACTTCAAACGGCACATTAACAAGCTACAGGGCATCATACGCCACAAAATACAAACACATAGAACACAACATTGGAACCAAAAACTCGAAGGGCTGGACACCGTGCGACCTGGCGTGTGGCAACTAGCCCGACACTTCAGCAGGGAGAAAATGTACACCCCAACGCTTCAAGGGCCTGACGGACCTGCATACTCAGCAGAAGAGAAAACAGATCTAATGGCCCGCACACTCGCAGCATCATTCACACCGAACCTGATACCAACGGATCCAGTGTTCACACTTGCTACTGACCAGGAGGTTACACGCATTTTAGCCCAACCATCGCGCGACGGCATTCGACATGCTAGTACAGCCGAAGTCTCCTGGGCTATAATACATTCGGCTGCTAGGAAAGCCCCTGGTCGTGATGGCATTCAAAACCGTGTCCTCCAGGAGTTCACGGATAAAGCCACTGAATACCTAACACACATAACGAATGCCATACTAAAACACCAACACTTCCCCGCCTTTTGGAAGACGGCTAAGGTCCTGATGTTCAGGAAGCCGGGGAAAGACCACAGCCTCCCACAAAATTACCGACCCATCAGTCTTCTGAACTTGCTCAGCAAGATTGCTGAGAAGGTGATTCTCAAGCGCATCACTAGACACTGCATAACAAATGACATCCTGAGACCGGAGCAATTCGGCTTCAGGAACCACCACTCCATAACACAACTGTTACGTGTCGTTGAACATGTAACACATGGCTTCAACACAAACAAAGGGCGGTATTACTGGACATCGAAAAGGATTTCGACCGTTTATGGCACAACGGCCTCATTCGCAAACTCAACGACGCGGGATTCCCCGACGGGCTGGTGCGTCTCATACACTCATACCTCACAGACAGGAGTTTCAACACTGACGTGCAGGGAAAACAACCAACACGACACAGTACACACGCGAGAGTACCCCAGGGAAGCATCCTAGGGCCCCTACTGTTTAACCTCTATATAAACGATCTCCCAATCACACACAACAGAACGATGGCAATCTACGCGGACGACACAACCATCCTCGCGCAAGATTGGAAACCATCAAACATTATGTCACACTTACAGACCACATTCAAAGTGTCTGAGCCTTGGTTGGAGAAATGGCGTGTTAGAGTAAACGTCGACAAGTGTGAAGCCGTTCTGTTCACTAGAAGACCGAAGCAACTACGCAAACACCGATACTGCAGACCAATAACTCTACATGCACGCCCAATACGTTTCCGCGAGAAAGTCAAATACCACGGTGTCTGGCTGGACCGAAAATTATTCTGGGAGGACCACATACAACGCGTGACCAACCGAGCAAGCGCGAGGCTCAAACAGCTCTACCCTATGCTCAACAGGCGTAGCACACTTTACAGAAGGCTGTCGAGGTCCATGTACACGCCATTTATTCGACCCCTGATGACGTACGCAGCTCCTGTCTGGGGATACGCTGCGCCCAAACGCCTGCGCCGTCTGTAGATCATACAAAACAAAGTACTCAAAATCATAAGCAATGCTCCACGGTACACACGCATCGCGGACGCTCACCGGGAACACCAACTTGAGACTCTCACGGAGGTAATCAACAAACTCACCACAAGACTATACAGAAACTCCAGACATTCGCAGAACCCGTTTATTCTGAATCTGGGGAACTACGTCTACAACCATAGATGGAAACATGAAAGACCAAAAGACACACTTGTAAGGACCTAACATCTATGACCAAGTACACGCAAATACAACGGTACAGGTGAGCCCCCGCTAATCAGACACCATTACTGGTTATCCAGCTGGAACACACTTGCCGAATAATTGGCACCACTTAGGGAAGCCGTACCGAACACTACATGCAGACAAGCTCCACACACACCCCACACAGTGAGATGATCTATGGCCGATCTCCCACTACTATATAACGATCTTGATTGTTCCAGGAATGCAGCGGCTGCAGCAAACTCGGATACATCACCATCGCTTGCCACGGTAATGACGCATGATACCCATACTAACAAACCCAACCTTGTATGAACTATCGCAGCTAGTAAGCCACTACCGCTCTTACTACCCATCACACTGTCGCAGAGGTTTTTTTCCCACGGCACGAGCCTTGGCACTTTTTTTCCCTCTGCTCTTCAAATTGCTACCCTCATTCGCGTTTCGTCCACTATCTATCACCTGATGGACCGTGTTAATGCGTAGCCTTACCCAGACGCACGGATAACATCACATCCCAGCATCCTGTGATCCACCTATTAGATAACTAACATGTTGACGGAGGTGACAGTAGAACTTTTTGTTTGGTCACCACGTTGGTGCGGGCGTGGAGGGGCCCCAACTCTATGTTCAACAACTTGTCGCGTCCATGACACGTCGATTATCTGCACAAAACATGGCTAAGGGAGGTCCTACCCTATATCAGGATGCATCCCGTGTCGTTGTCACTTCATTATATTCTACATCAAAAACAGAGAGGTTTAATTTTATCAGAATTTTTACTACTACTTGAAATTATCAATAACTGGAACTGCGGTAACTAGATGGAATGTCGTTGACCCTCCTATTCCTGACAAGAACTATAATGCCGTGATTGTCCTGTTCTAGAGAGTCAGAGGCAAATCGGGCAGATGATAAGTCTGAGAATTCCCGCCATAGTTGGTTCATTCCTAATTGTAGACCTTGTTTGTTGTAAGAGATCAAAACATCAATTCAGTTTAACTACGTGAATGGCAGGCTGGGTAAACGCTACTTTATTAATTAGTACATATTCACAACTGGCAGCTCATTTCCGGTTGTAAAACAAACGTTTGACAACTAATAGATTTGTTTACTATGTATGATGGTCTGGAAAAAAATCATAAGTGCCTGTACTCAGTATACTAAGAAAGTGCAGCGGAGTGTGCGCTGATATGAAAATTCTCATTCTGGAAACATCCCCCAGGCTCTGGCTAAGGCAGGTCTCCGCAATATCCTTTCTTCCAGGAGTGCTAGTTCTGCAAGGTTCGCAGGAGAGCTCCTGTGAAGTTTGGAAGATAGCAGACGAGGTACTGCAAGAACTGAAGCTGTGAGGACGGGTTGTGAGTCGTGCTTGGGTAACTCGGATGGTAGAGCATTTGCCTGCGAGACGCAAAGGTCCCGAGTTCGAGTCTCGGTCCGGCACACAGTTTTAATCTGCCAGGAAGTTTCATATCAGTGCACACTCCGCTGCAAAGTGAAAATCTCATTCTGGTTCTGTACTCACTCTACAATGTTTATGGGTAAGTATGTTACTCAATATCCACATATAATTTTGATTTTTAATTTAAATAGTACACTCGTTTATGGCGTCTAGGCACTGCCCAGATCCCACTAGTGCTGCGGCACCTCGGTTCTAGCCAGACAGTGTTAAATGAGGTGGACGACAAATTTGAGCACTTCTTGACGTTGCTGACTAGTTTTTGATGATGATTATTTCTTCCAGCGACCAGAATCCATCGTGATTCAGCTCTTAATGGCATCGTTCCCATTTAGCTGTATAAGCAGTTGTTGATCACCAACACGAAGTTGTAGGTTGGCAAATAATTTAAAACGATTCACAGGTATTTCTCACTAGCAGTCTGACAGGAAATGGATTTTTCCGCTATGCATGTTAGTTGGTCTGCAGGGGTCAGAAGTGGAATACACATTACGATAAAAAATGTGTGTTTGTACTTTTGGCTCCTTGCAGTACATAAACAACAACGTTGCTGGCTCTCTTCAAAAGACTGTCACAAAACGTGATCGTTCGTTGACCGTAGCAGAATGTCTTTGGATAAGTACGTAAACTACTAAATATGAATATTAGATCGTTATCGTACTTTGATAAGATGTAATTACACTAACTGAAAATATAAAGTACCAACCCATGAAACACCAGATTTATCAGTGTTTATTGTGATATTCATAGCATAATGCGTATTAAAGGGTTACAATTTCATTCCATTCGGAATTGATGTCTATCATCTACATCACTGGTAGGCACGAATACAGTACTGTATTTGTTGTGGTACGGAAACAAGCAGCTCTCAATGTCATATTGTGGAACATTTTGCCATGCCTGACACACATGTTGTGTTGGTTCATCAGGATTGCTGGGTTTATAATGGTAAGAAAGTATATATATTCTCATTGCATCCCAGATATCGTCATTGAGTGACAAATCGGGGGACCGAAGAGTCCAGTGAAGGATCCATACATTCCACAAATCATTGTTGGACTGAATGAACTGCAGCTATTAAAAATTCACAAGTGCTAGTTTTGAGGATATCTGTGTGGGGTTATGGATCTCTGTGGGGCTAAGATAAATTATTTTATACTTTTTAATCCGTTTTAAAAACGTTTTATATTAAAAATATTTTTATTTATATAGTTATTTTCTGCTTATTAGTCTAGTGTGTGTGTGAAATTTGTCATTCGAATTCGAACATTTTGCTGAGATTACAGCAGCAGTTTATTTTCACCTGCCTCCTACGATGTATACCTAGCGAAGAGACCCCGAGGGTATGAATTAAAGAGATTCGAAATCACTCAAAGGCTTACCAACTATCGTTCTCTCCACAATACATTCGCGACTGGAACGAAGAAAGGTATGATTAGCACTGGTACACAAAGTTCCCACTGACACACACCAGACAAGAAAGCAAATTAATATTGCATTGTTATCCATTTTTTGAGTAATTATGAAAGCTTTGAGTCTCTAGCTTTTCGTGAAGTTAGTTTAAAATCAGTTGCAGAATTTTTACCGAACACACAAACAGACAACATAGCGACGTAATAAAAACGTGTAAAAATGAATATTAGTGGCGAAGAAGTGCAAAAGAATAATCGAAAGAAAGACAGTCTGCACGAAAAAAACGTATTTGCACGTCAGTGAAATCAGAATCAGCTGTCGCACAACATGCAGTACTATGTTGCTCCACCCCGTACATTGTAACATTCTTCAATTCTCCTCGAATTGCTGTCTGCAAGATATTGAGACGTTGCTGGAGCCTGTTCCACTCTTAGACTGCGGCCCTCCTAAGGCGATCCATTGTGTGAGAAGGGTTTTTACGACGACGCCTTGCAGGGTGCCACTGTCTCAAGCATGCTCAATCGGGTCCACTTCAGCAGATACCGCAGACCATTCCAGTCATTTGATTACTGGTAATTTGGAAATTTGTGGTAAGATATTATGGGACTAAACTGCTGAGGTCATCGGTCTCTAAGCTTACAGACAACTTGATCTGACTTAAACTAACTTCCACAACGACAACACACACACCCATACCAGAGGGAGGACTCGAACCTCCAACGCAGGGAGCCGCGCGGACCGTGACAAGGCGCCTTAGACCGCGCGATTTGATTCCTGTCTCCACGACCATGGTGTTTATGAGTTGGGATCAGTGGGCTCGCGCATTGTCGTCTTTAAAGAAAAATTCATTTGTAAATGTTGACCGTAGGACTGGACAATTGGTAGGTGGATCCTGTCCTGTTACCGAACAACCTTAAAATTATCCTCGATAGCGAAGAGACGTGTCCGACATCCGTTAGCAAACCTGGCCCAGAATTTAATTGACTGATGTCCCTGTAAATTGAATTCACTAACACGGTTCGCGTTCCTGTGTCGTGTATTGGGACGTAGCCGCCTCCACACTTTTCTACATCACTACGCGTCAGGCAGATCTTGCATTCGTTGTTGGAGACAACATGATGCCGCTGATCCGGGTCTCCTGACGGGTGTCCACATATCCATCTTCTTAATACTCCACTTGCTCGGGAATAATCGAAATAACGACAGTCTGTACGAAAGAAACGTATTTGCACGTCAGTGAAATCGGAATCAGCTGTCGCACAACATGCAGTACTATGCTGCTCCACTCCGTAAATTATAACATTCTTCGATTCTTCTCGACTTGCTGTCTACAAGATATTGAGACACTGTTGCTGGAGCCTGTTCCACTCTTAGACTGCGGCCCTTTTGAGGCCATCCATTGTGTGAGGAGGGTTTCTGCGACGACGCCTTGCACGGTGCCACTGTCCCAAGCATGCTCATCCGGGTCCACTTCAGCGGATACTGCAGACCATTCCTGTCATTGGATCAACGTTTGAATGCTATCTTGCGGTATGTACCATTTTGTTGGGCAACTTCCATTCTGATACTATTTATTGGCGTTAAGTGACAATGGGTAACTGCCTAAGGACCCTTCAAGACGAGCTGAAAGACGGAACAGGATACGCTAGTTGCAATGAATCGTTCACAGTTGAAGACACAGCGCTTCTTATTGAACGTCACTGACAAGGGGAGGCCACGACGTTGGGATCGCGGATTTACTTCAAACATTATACGCCTTTAGTAGACCATTAAAACAATATAGCGTGCAAGTAATAAGTTGCACTACTCAGCAATTCCGACAAAATCACAAGAGAAGTTTTAGGCGTGTATTATGTGGCTGATGTTTCTGTGCTTAGGGGCCAGATGTTAGAGTTCGTAGCGGTCAAATGCTTATCGGTAGAGTTTGTAAGACTGACGTGTATAACACGACAGATAGACTCCCGTTTAAACTTAATTACTAATCTATTTTTTTAATCACAGGTCATATTCTTTAATTCTTATGGCATTTGAGACGCAATATAATTTGAGAAACCACGTATATTTGCATGAAGTTTCAGTGAATTTCGTGTTATTTGACTACTTGCTATCTGTCGCTTGCACCTTGTCCCGCGGTTACTAAGGGCCACGGTTAATCGGATTTGGCATGTTAATGGTAAGGAGTGGCCGGATGCCCTTCCTGCCGCCATCCTGTACCCTGTAGGACAGAATCAGTGGATCCCAACTGTTTGTGTCTAGTGTAAATCGTGAAATAGTGCGAATGTGTTTTCAAATGTCTGCGACGCGTGTAACTGAGGCAGAACGTGAGGACCAGCCCGGTATTCACCTAGTGGGATGTGGAAAACCGCCTAAAACCACATCCAGGCTGGCTGGCACACCGGCCCTCGTCGCTAATCCGCCGGGCGGATTCGATCCCGGGCCGGCGCGCCTATCCGAGTCCAGGAAGCAGCGCGTTAGCGCTCTCGGCCACCCTGGAGGGTTCATTTAACTAATTACTATTTTTAATTAAATTTAATTATTGGAACAAACATATTTATAGCTATAGAAAACTGAACGAAGAAACACATAGGGTATTCCTGAAAATGTATGCCAATTGTGCTTTGCGAAATCCGTTATACATGCAGTCTGGTAAAGTACCCGGAACTACTTTGCACCTCGACGCTTCAAGCTGCAGATACAGACGCAGGCCCCATTTAGTGGTTAACCTGCGTAACGGTGAGACGTTGCTAATGCAGCAAGAACGGACATTGTAGGTGCAAATTTTTTGAATATCACAGAATTTACACTTGTACTGTTCTTCCACTGCTGCATATAATGAATGTCGTGACGATTCAGAACATAACGTACTTACAAAACGTCTGTTAAAAGCTGTGTTCGTGTACTGTGGAACTCTTCTTCAAGAAGCGGACCTTATTGATACAGAGCAATCACCGACGATTTCTGCAGACGCAATGGCGATTGGAGAAGTACTTTATCGTTCTATTGTCGAAATGTTAGGAGAAAAGAGACTTATTATTGACGAGGGGCTCGTTCATTCCGACAAAGTAGATGAAGAAGGTCTACTTAGTGAAGCTGACGATATTTCCGACAGTGAGGATTTTGAACCAGCCGAACAGAAGGGAAAAGCCGAATACATTCAGTTGGAGGCGAAAATAAAAGTTGTAACACTGGCAAAGGAACACCCCACGTGGAACTTACAAACTCTCCAGAGAAAAGTATCTCGAAGTTTAAAAAGAAAGGACCATTTGAAGAGATGAGAAGCAAACGTAAAACGTGGAGGATCAGCGACTGATAAATATGCACTAATTGAATCATAAACTATTGACCGCTTGGTGCAAGCTCGCAAAAATCGTCAGAAAATAAATTATATTTTTGTCAACTTTCCATCTAATGTTTTTTATCTTCATCAACCGCATTTTAACAACAAATTAATACAATGACATGAAACTTTTATTTTACGTTTCAGGCAACAATAAGGATTTTACAGCAATGGAATTTAACTGCTGCAGGCCAGTTTCAGTCCTAGAACTTCATGTTCAAAGCATCACTTTCGTTGGCTAAAAAATTCGAACAATGGCACAGAATTCGGTGGAGTAAGAAAAAAATGGCTCTGAGCACTATGAGACTTAACATCTCGTGTCATCAGTCCCCTAGAACTTAGAACTACTTAAACCTAACTAACCTAAGGACATCACACACATCCATGCCCGAGGCAGGATTCGAACCTGCGACCGTAGCGGTCGCGCGGTTCCAGACTAAAGCGCCTTTAACCGCGTGGCCACACTGGCCGGCGGTAGAGGAAGATGACGACATACGTAACAGGGAATCTATGAGTTGGGAAGAAACACTGGAAGCCGCAAGAAAGTTTCAACTGGAGATAAAGCATTTATTCCTAATTTCGACAAAAAAAAATGTGATTGATACGGACTATACAGGTTCCCAGTGCCAGTCAACCTACGACAGAACTCTCGCTGAAAGAAATTCAAAAATTATTTTTTCAAATAGTTGTAAGCGCATCTGAGGTCAGTAGTCCCCTAGACTTAGAACTACTTACGCCTAATTAACCTAAAGATATCACACACATCCATGCCCGAGGCAGGATTCGAACCTGCGACCGTAGCAGCAGCGCGGTTTCGGACTGAAGCGCCTAGAACCGCTCGGTCACAACGGCCGGCAATTGTTTGTTTCAAGGCGCAATATGAGCAAGATAATGTACCCATACACAGCGCAGTACACGATGACAATGTCTGGTGAATTATTACCGCAAGATGCCACATGAAAGTTTGGACCAAAAGTTTAATATAGGTACTGTTGAGAAATTAACGGCAGACTTTCCAAACGTCGTTGTAACTTGTTCGAAGTCTGGGAAGCTTTACCACACAGGTCTGCAGTTCGTTTTTAATCAGCGCTGTGCTTCCTTACGTGTGGCGGAGTCAAAGGGTCAAACTAATCCCGATTTATACGATGACATGTTTATCGATGACGCAGCCCTTCCAACTTGTACAGTTAGAGTCATTCCCCCAAAATGTATTCCGTTTTGCCAACCATGCGACGTTTATTTCCATCGGCAAGTAAAAAACTTTACCAAGCACCTTCAGAACTGTTCATTTCTGATTGACAACGAACGAGAAATTGCTTCTCTTGAAAATACTACTACAATCCATTCCATCGTACCTCACCAACTGTCAGAAACTATATTTGCCAAAACGTTGCGTTACTTATAGATTGCCTACAAACTATCGGAATAAAGAGAAATTTTTCAGAATGTCTAAAAGGTATTCATTCCCTTAGAAACTCTGAATATACCCTGTAAATGCGGGAAAACTGCATTAATTCGATGTGGTAGATGCCGTCCCTATTTGTGTTTTCCATGTCTGTATGAAAAACACCATCCAACAACGTGTGATGTTGAGAGCACATCCGATAAGTAATTGTGCATTACTCTTGTGGTCTGGCACATTGTGACTTACTGTATTACTGATTGTGAATAACGTCTTTCAAATCATTATTTATCGAGATTTGAGTTAGGCTTTCCAAGCCTGTCCGCATCCTTAAAAATTTAAATAACAATAGTAATTAGCCAAATAGCATATCAAATTCACTAAAGCTTAATGAAAATGTACATGTTTTTTTTCATTATATTACCTCTCAAAATTCATGTAAATTAAATGATGTGACGAGTGAAGAAAAATATAGGTTCAACAATTAGTGTTTGTGGGATGCGAACCGTCCCATGCCCACGACGCTAAACACTTAACCACCACGAACTCTAATAACCGCTACCTGCGCGCAGATACATAAGTCACTCAAAAGACGCCTAAAACTTCTCTTGCGATTTCCTCGGAATTGCCACAGTGGTGCACCTTACTATTTGCACATTATGTTGTTTTAATGGCCTAATAAAGGCGTACGAAGTTTGAAGTAAATCAGTGATTCCAACGTCGTGGCCTCCCCTTGTACATGTTTTCTTATACTTTTACTACACATGGGATTGAACGAAGTGATGGCGTGTGTCAAAACATTTTTAAGAAACACGAGGTACCTATGTTATGAGGATAGTGCAAAACATTTTTGAACCGTTTGTATAGTATTACAACTGATAAATGACTTATTATCAACTGAAAATTAAATCGGAAAGTTGCGTTTTGAATGGCTCTGAGCACTATGGGACTTAACATCTGAGGTCATGAGTCCCCTAGAACTTAGAAGTACTTAAACCTAATTAACCTAAGGACATCACACACATCCATGCCCGAGGCAGGATTCGAACCTGCGACCGTAGCGGTCGCGCGGTTCCAAAGTGAACGGTCTAGGACCGCTCGGCCACACCGGCCGGCTGCGTTTTGAATAAGAATATGACTGAGGAGTAATACAGCGTTGGTCCATGAGTTTCAACTTTCTGATTCAATTCTGTGTTCACGTATATTAAAGACTTTCTGAGATAATTGATAACAAACGAAAACACGTCCGTCATATATACAAATGAACGTAATTTCACAAACATTACGTGTTATCTTCCCCTCAGTAGCAGTACATGTTCATTCCGGAATTGAAATTATGAGTGGATAATATATTACATTATATTATTTATGTATAGCATCGTACTCTCCTTTGTGTTAAACGAAATACCTGTGTGCAGTATACTATGGCTTAGAGCAAAGATAAATATTATCAGTCATATCATCTGTGTTAATTTATTTCACGTCTCTGTATAATTTTTAATAAGCAGTCTAAAGTTTATGTATTATCTCCCACAGAGTAGCATGGCAAGCTGATTGACGCTCTCTTCCTTAACCATACTTTTAAATATAAAATACTGAATTTGTGCTTTCTGTTCGCAGGTCGTCTACCAGATCTCCTCGAGCACGGGCACTGGTGAGTGAAATATCAGAGATCATTTACACAGATATAGCTATAGTTCTTTTGAATCAATAGAAATTAACAAAGTTCTTCCTCGTCATACAACATAGTGTAGTATAATATACATTTCCTACATCAAAATGTAATCGTATTAGGTACTATATCCTTAGGAATATCTGTTGTATAGTCACCTCTAGCTTGTTCAGGTTGTCAACAATGGGTATCGCTGCTCAGGAATCCGCACTGAGGCCTGTTAAGGAACTCCCTGGTCTCTAGTATCCACCAAGCGGCGGTTGTTTATATACTGGTGGATCTTTAGCACATTGCACATTACGGGGACACTGCTGAAACTACTGGCATATATGCAGCCCTTCCTTGGTTTTAGAACGGGATAAAAATTTCCTCCTTCCAGATACTGGGAAATTTTGTTCTCTAATGGTAAAGCAACAGCATGAACAAGCCAAAGGTCAAGAAGAGCTGCAGATACAGGGTTTGGACAAAATTATGGAAACATGATGGGAAACGCATGCTTGAATACAAATGCTAGTCAAACCCACAGGTTGCGCTACTGTATTTGACAATGAATATCATTTGTACAATGCCCTCAATACACTGCAAATGTCAACCGTGTCGTAACAGTGTAGTCGTGAGTGCATTATGTCGGAGCAAAGTGAATACGAACGTTGCCAAATTGTTGGTGCTCCTACGGTCGGTGCTTTTAAAGTAGACGAAATGTCAAGTGTTTCAAGAGTAACCGTATCGAAGATTTATACCTCGTACGTGGAAAGCGGAAAAATATAATCCGTTAAGTCACAATGCGGACGGAAGTGTGTGTGTGGAGCGATCGTGACTGACGGTCATTGAAGAGGATTGTGACGAACGACAGCTGCAAAAGACTGCAGAACTGAACGTCACACTCTTGAACGCTGTCAGCACCAAAGCAACAAAACGGGAGCTCCATAAGCTGGAAATTGGAGGGCGAATTGGAATTCTAAACCCACTCATCAGTGAAGGGAATGCTCATACTAAGAAACCGTCCTGGCGAAGCCATAAAATTTCTTCAGTTCCTCGGACGAGTCTTTTTGCATATTGTTTCTAATTCCTGGCAGAGTTTACATCCAAAGTGTGAAACACTGCGGTGAATCGGTGATGATCTGGGCAGCTATATGGTGATATTCCATGGACCCCACAGCTACTCTGAGCGCTCGCATTACTGCCAAGGATTGCGTGATCATTTTGGCTCATCAGGTCCATCCCGTGGTACGAGGCCTATTCAGAAAGTAAGGTCCTATCGGTCACCAAATGGAAACCACAGTGAAAAGCAAAAATGTTTTATTTGAAACAGTTTGCCACGCCTTCCAGCTACTTCTCTAAATAGTCACCGCCCCGACATAGAGATCAGTCGTAGCGTTTTACCAACGTTCCAATACCCTCGTCATAGAAGGCAGCAGCCCCTGCTTTCCGCCATTTCTCTACGCTGGTCTGCAGTTCGTTGTCGATACCAAAATGCCAGCCAGCGGTTCATGTGAACAGAGATGAGCAACAGAGGGAGCCAAGTCCGGAGTGTATGGTAAATGATCAAATAATTCCCAGTGAAAACGGTGCAGGGCGTCCTTATCGCCCCTGTGGTGTGCGGCAGGGAATTGTCATGAAAAAGGAAATGCATACCAGGTAGGTTACGTGGGGTTGTATGAAATCACGCAAAACCACACAGCGCGCACCCATACTTGGAAGGAGACACTACTGTTCCAGGCATATTTACTTGCTCACTGTGTGCTCAGAGTTGACAAGAGCGACGTGATGCGATCGGCAGGCATCCCAGAGAAACTGCCCAACACATTTGTGCGAAGCTTCATCGGATTTTCACTGTCGTTTCCGTTCCGTGACCTATCGGAGCTTACTTTCCGAATAGCGCCTCTACCATGTTTGTTCCCCAGTCGTGACACATTGTTCCAAGACGCCAGGGCCCCAGTTCACACAGCTCGTATCGTAGATAACTGTTCTTGTGAGCAGAAGGATGAATTGTCTCTCTGGGCGTCACAGTCGGTAGATCTCTAGTCTCCTTTGGAGATAAAGGCAAGTAATCGCAATCCATCTCCGTCATCGTTACAGGATTTTGACACTATTTTGCAGGAAGAATGGTATAAGGTTGCTTTAAAAATCACCCGGGATCTGTACCTATCCGGTGCTTTGAACGCCAACGGTTTTCCTACATCGCATTAGGCACGGTAATGTGTTGTGTTTTTCGTTTTTCCGTGTACTTGTCGAACGCCTGTCGCTAGACAAATCTATGGCGAGTTTGACCTCCAAGTCAAAAGGAGGTGCAGAGCCGACAAAATGAGTACTCTGAACGGAAAGGAAGACAGGCGAAAAATGCTGCCCCTCGAAAAGACATAGACATTAAACCGGCTAGGTCGAGAACTTACTTGAGCCTATAATTTTTCAAATGGCTCCATAAAGGATGAAAATGAGGAACTACTGATCACAAATTATGAACAAGCTGCGTACTGGGTTGCGTACTTCAAGGAAACCATGAAAAAGCCCAATCCCGTTTAATTCTTATAACTTCTAAAATAAGCCACAAATGCAAGAGACAATTCTAAAAACAGGTTATGTCACAGAAGCACAGATGTGCACAAGAATCACGAGACTTGAAAACAATAAAACAGCTGGACTGTAAGAAAAGTTATCCGAAATTCTGAAACATGGTGGCCCGGCCTTAATTAACCACCGTACTAAGCAGTAAAATATCTGCTGGCAAAAAAAGACAAATTCCGGAAGATTGGAGGCGTCAACAGGTTGTCGACTACGAGAAGAACAGGCTGACTTTCAAAGTGGGAGATCCTGCTCCGAACAAATATTTATTCTGCGAAATGTAACAGAACTATCCACAGAATTCAGCTGTCCACTGCATCTAAATTTCGTTGATTTAGAAAAGCTGCATTTTGCTGATGACGTTGTTCTTCTGGCAGTATCACAACAAAGTTTACAACCAATGGTTATCAAGCTGGGTGTAATTGTCACTTACGAAAGACTAAATAAATAGTAATGAAACATAAAAAAGAAAGTGTGTCTAGTCCCATTTTAATGCAAAAGAAGGCACTGCAAGATACTGATGATTTCCATACCTCGACCTCCATATCTATAATAACGGGGACGTAGATGCAGACGTCACCAGCAGAAGTTGGAATCAGACTCTATAAGGGTGCCCAGAAAGCTTCGGATGTGCTACTCTATCATCCTACCAATGGCCATAATATACGTGTGTGAGACACAGACAGAAAAATCAGCACAAAAGCTCAATGTTTTTAATCAACGATGCTTGAGGCGAATTTTGAGTATCAGTTTTCGTGAATACGTTTCAAATGATGAAATACTGAGAAGAAGTAGTCTACGCAGCATGCATAAAATCGTTGCTAAAGACGACTGAAGCTTGCGGAGCATGTTCTATTCATTAAAGTTGGAGGAATCCCCAAATAATCGTGCAAATAAACTGATAAATATAGGCGTAGAGGAAGACTTCGTAACAGTTGAAAACGAAATCTTGTAAAGGATACTTCTATAGCCGTACATGAACTGGGAGGATACTGAAAACCTGGCATTTCATCGAACTCGCTGGAGGAAACTTGTTGCCTAATATGCTACCTATCATTGCAAAAACTAGGTCTAAGTAAGTCATTTACAATCAGAAACTTGTAGAATGACTGTGACTCTCTTCGCAGGTGCCGTCGCATGCTACACTAGATTCGGTTGTAATTGCAATTACAGGAGTCATAATTTTAAAAATCTGATAAACTAACCGCACCCCATTTTCAAGACGTAGCGGTGAAATACTGTAGGCATCATAAACTGGTCTGTCATTGAAACGTCCTGACAGACAAAAATCGTGCGCCAGAGCAGGACTCGAACTAGGTCCAGCGCACAGTTATAATCCGTCTGGAAGTTTCATGCCAGCGCAAATTCCTCTGCAGAGTGAAAGTTCATTCTGGTCTGCTATTGTCCAAGTGACATCCCTTGGTTTGGTTTGGGTAAAATGCTGCTTTAGAACAGCATCTATTGCTGGCCAACTGCATTTACTACATGGAACTAGAATCTGCTGCATGCTTTGAACACTTCACCCATTACAAATCACTAACACTCGGTTTGACAACTGATGATAACCAGTTGCCTCTCGCAATCAATTTTATGAACATGAGTTGTTAGGCTCGAATGTAGTGCTGCTGCGACATTTACAGGAGCTCTTCCGGATACCTTCCCATACTTCTATATAGTAAGTGGAACTGGTAATAGCACCCAGTCAGATTTTTATTGCATCGTTTGATTGTTTGTGGAAATTCCGCCCCTGTAGTCCGAAAGTCTGCTAGGTTATCAGAGGCTGGTCAGCACTGAACAGTCTCAGAGACCCATGCGTGGCTCAATTTATCGAACAGCACTCATCGCTTACCATGGTACGAATTCCTCTTACGATGACCTGAGGACTTCGGAATGGATAAATCAGCGTCATCGTGGATCATATTTGTGATGTGGTCTACCAAACCAGTGTCAATACAAGAAAAACACTTCTCTCAAGGGATACACTGCTGGTACCTAAACAGTGGGGAGGAGCATAGCAACTACATACGTTAGCGAGCACTTACCTTGAGCTGTGGTGCCGCCCTGAAGATCAGCTGACTGTCCCTCTGCTTCACCTAGCTGTTCCCTGGTCAGTGCAGAGGTACGCTCTCGGATCACTTCCTGTTCGTATAGCTCAGTCAGAAGAAGGCATGGTGATATAACCCCAAAAATTACCCTATTTGTCAGACCTCATTTATTTTAGGTTTTCACTGTTAATGTACTGGCAATTATTCCTGTAAATTCTGCCTGGTATCTAGAGTATACACTTTTGCAGTAGTATAACTTACAATATTTTTGTTGTTGCTGCAACCACGCGGCATTTAGATGAAGCGATAATATGCTGCCTTACTTGAATACCTGATGCATAACAAACAGACAAGCACTCAGTCCCACAACCGATCATAGCCACTAGGCTATAAAGATGGTTTTCAGTTTTCAGTTTATGTGAATTTTTAGGGTTCAATATCTGATCTCTGAGAACAGAACTTTGGCGCGCCCGCTAATTTCTGTACTCTGCATCGTCCTCCAGGTTGTAATTGCGGAAAATGTTTAGACGGGTCTCTATGTGATGGACTATTTACATCATCATTCATTACGTCAGTATCGCCTAAATGCTGAAATGTTCACATTGCAGGTTTCGCCAATTCATTTCCATCTTCGCAGGTGATTAATCCACCAACAGATTCGCCATGATATATACATTCATGGCATGCACTCTGAACAGCATGTCGTGGAAAAAAATATGTCAGTGAATTATACATCATATCGTCACATAGAAAACGAGAGTCGGTATTTCACTTCTCTCATGTATCTTTCAAATGGCTTCAAATGGCTCTGAGCACTATGCGACTTAACTTCTGAGGTCATCAGTCGCCTAGAACTTAGAACCAATTAAACCTAAGGACATCACACACATCCATGCCCGAGGCAGGATTCGAATCTGCGACCGTAGCTGTCGCTCGGTTCCAGACTGTAGCGCCTAGAACCGCACGGCCACTCCGGCCGGCCTGTATCTTTCACACCAGGCGAAATGTTTTGTCATTGTTGGCTCTCTCAAGGATCTCAGTTACACTGAGGAAATGTCGGCTCCTCCAGGGGCGTTGTTTCGACTTAGGTCATTCAACGATATGTCGAATTCTTCACCCGAAATCATATCTCAAAACTGATTTATATCAACGTCTTCTTCGGTTGGTATAACGTTAACTTCAGGTTCATTTTCCTTGTACAGCCCTTCTGCGAGTGGTATTCAGAAAGTAAGGGCCGAAAGGTCGTGAAAGGGAAAGGACAGTGAAAATCCGATGAAGCTTTTCACAGGTGTGTTGAACAATACCTCTAGTATGCTTGTCGATCGCGTCTCGTCGCTCTTTTCAGTTATGATCACGTAAAGATGACTAGACCAACAGTGTCTCCCGCCAAGTATGGGTGCCCGCTGCTAGGTTTCCCTGCCATACAAGGTACCTGCCATGCATTCCTTCTTCATGATAATTCTCGGCTGAACTCTAAAGGGATAATGAGGAGGCCCCCGCAGCGTTTCCGATGGAAAGTGTTCGACCACCCAGCATACATCCCGGATTTGGCTCCCTCTGATGTTCATCTCTGCTAACAAGAACCGCTGCACAGGCAACAAAGCACAGACTAACGTAGAGATGTGGCGGAAAGCACAGGCGACAGGCGACTGCCTTCTATGACGAGGGTATTGGAAAGTTGGTAAAGCGCTACGACAAATGTCTAAGTCGAGGCGACGACTATGTACAGAAGTAGCTGGAAGGCGTAGTAAACTGATCCAAATAAAACATTTTTATTTTCACTGTGGTTTCCATTTCACGTCTGATCGGTTCTTAGTTTCCAAATAGCCCTTGTAGAAGTTCCTTTCCCCTTTCAGCTTTCCCTTATTTCCTTGTCGTCTGAACTCTTCGTATTCAAACAGCTGCTTCTCTTTTCTCCAAACGTATCTTTAATGTCTCCATAGGCACCATCTATCTTTCCCCTAGATATGCATGCTTCTACAGAATTGCATTTTTCGTCTAGCCATTCCTGCATTGCCATTTTACACTTCCTCTAAATAGCATTCTTATACAGGGTGAGTCACCTTACGTTACCGCTGGATATATTTCGTAAACCACTTCAAATACTGACGAACCGATTCCACAGACCGAACGTGAGGAGAGGGGCTAGTGTAGTTGTTTAATACAAACCATACAAAAATGAACGGAAGTATGTTTTTTGACACAAACCTACGTTTTTTTAAATGGAACCACGTTAGTTTTGTTAGCACATCTGAACATATAAACAAATACGTAATCAGTGCCGTCTGTTGCATTGTAAAATGTTAATTACATCCGGATATATTGTAACCTAAAGTTGACGCTTGAAACCTCCGACGTTCAGTTGCGTGTTGTAACAAACACGGGCCACGGTCGGCGAGCAGCACCTGCAGGGACATGTTTACGATGACGACCGTGTTTACGAGTGTGGCTGTAGTGCACTGTTGTGGTTTGGTCTAGCTGTCGCAGTGTCCGCATGTAGCTCTTGCTGCTATTATTATTCTGCATTCGTCTCCACACACAGACCAACTGTAGTACACCGTGTTACCAGACGTCTGTGATAGTGTAGTGTTGTAGGAAGTGTCACCATGGTGTATTCGAACTCTGAAAAGGCGGAGATGATACTCATCTATGGCGAGTGTCGACGAAATGCAGCTGAAGCCTGCAGGGTGTATGCAGAACGGTACCCGGACAGAGAGCATCCAACGTGCCCCACATTGCAAAACATCTACCGCCAACTGTATGCAACAGGTATGGTCGTAGTACGCAAACTTGTCAGTAACAGACGCGTCACAGGAGAAGCGGGTGCAGTTGGTGTGTTAGCTGCTGTTGCCATGAACCCACACGTGAGTACACGGGACATTGCGAGAGCCGGTGGACTGAGTCAAAGTAGTGTCATGCGCATACTGCATCGTCACCGCTTTCACCTGTTTCATGTGTCGCTACATCAGCAATTACATGGTGATGACTTTAATCATCGAGTGCAATTCTGTCAAAGACAATTAACAGAGAATGCGTTGCAGTTCTACCTGTTTACCGATGAAGTGGGTTTCACAAACCACGGGGCAGTGAATCTAAGGAACATGCATTACTGGTCCGTGGACAATCCTCGCTGGCTCAGACAGGTAGAGCGACAGCGACCGTGGACTGTAAATGTATGGTGCGGAATCATTGGCGACCACCTCATTGGTACTCACTTCATTGCAGGGGCCCAAACAGCTGCAACATACATCGCGTTTCTACAGAATGATCTGCCAACATTGCTCGAAAATGTCCCACTGGAAACGCGTCGACGTCTGTGGTATCAGCATGATGGTGCACCTGCACATTCCGCAATTAACACTAGGCTGACCCTTGACAGGAAGCCGGCCGCGGTGGCTGTGGGGTTCTAGGCGCTGCAGTCCGGAACCGCGGGACTGCTACGGTCGCAGGTTCGAATCCTGCCTCGGGCATGGATGTGTGTGATGTCCTTAGGTTATTTAGGTTTAAGTAGTTCTAAGTTCTAGGGGACTGATGACCTAAGATGCTAAGTCCCATAGTGCTCAGAGCCATTTGAACCATTTAGCCTTGACAGGATGTTCGACGGGCGTTTCATAGGACGTGGATGACGCATAAATTGGCCAGCCCGTTCTCCTGATCTTACACCTCTGGACTTCTTTCTGTGGGGTACGTTAAAGGAGAATGTGTACCGTGATGTGCCTACAACCCCAGAGGATATGAAACAACGTATTGTGGCAGCCTGTGGCGACATTACACCAGATGTACTGCGGCGTGTACGACATTCATTACGCCAGAGATTGCAATTGTGTGCAGCAAATGATGGCCACCACATTGAACATCTATTGGCCTGACATGTCGGGACACACTCTATTCCACTCCGTAATTGAAAATGGAAACCACGTGTGTACGTGTACCTCACCCCTCATGGTAATGTACATGTGCGTCAGTGAAAAAGACCAATAAAAAGGTGTTAGCATGTGGACGTAATGTGCTGTTCCAGTCTCTTCTGTACCTAAGGTCCATCACCGTTCCCTTTGGATCCCTACGTAATTCGGTGCTCTCCGATACACACGATCGAACAGCGGAGGAGTGGTACTCAAGCGTCAACTTTAGGTTACAATATCTCCGGATGTAATTAACATTTTACAATGCAACAAACGGCACTGATTACGTATTTGTTTATATGTTCAGATGTGCTAACAAAACTAACGGGGTTCCATTTAAAAAAACGTAGGTTTGTGTTAAAAAACATACTTCCGTGCATTTTTTATGATTTGTATTAACCAATTACACTAGCCCCTCTCCTCACGTTCAGTCTGTGGAATCGATTCGTCAGTATTTGATGTGGTTTACGAAATATATCCAGCGGTAATGTTAGGTGACTCACCCTGTATGTCTGTAGACCCTTTTGTCTGCTTCATTTCATCCTTATGCGAGTTTCTCTTCAGTATTTTCTATACATAAAACAGCCATTATTACAGACGAAGAATGATGGATTTCGTGATCGCTATGGAATTTTTGTAATGTTACTGGAATCTTTGAGGTGGATATCGCAACGCAAC